>NC_069499.1:227884506-227934506 GCF_027579735.1 Bombina bombina
CCATTTTTGGTGAACAACCTGGGTTGTTCTTGCTGATTGGTGGGTAAATTAATCCACCAATAAACAAGTGCTGCCCAGAGTGCTGAACCAAAAAATATCTTAGATGTCTTCTTTTTCAAATAAAGATAGCAAGAGAATGAAGAAAAATTGATAATAGGATTAAATTAGAAAGTTGCTTAAAATTGCATGCTCTATCTGAATCACAAAATAAAAAAATTTGGGTTCAGTGTCCCTCTTAAAAGGGCCTTTTGTAGGGCATTGCCCCAAGTTTAACAGCTATTGTACATTAAAAAATACAAATTAACCCCTAACAGTAAAAGCCCCCACTCACCCAACCCCCCAAAATAAATAAAGACCTTTTAAAAGTGAAATCAGCTCTTTAGTGCCCACTAAAAAAAAGCCCTAATCTTAAATAAAAAATAAAAACATAATTTATGTAAGAACTTACCTGATAAATTCATTTCTTTCATATTAGCAAGAGTCCATGAGCTAGTGACGTATGGGATATACATTCCTACCAGGAGGGGCAAAGTTTCCCAAACCTTAAAATGCCTATAAATACACCCCTCACCACACCCACAATTCAGTTTAACGAATAGCCAAGAAGTGGGGTGATAAGAAAAAAGTGCGAAAGCATATAAAATAAGGAATTGGAATAATTGTGCTTTATACAAAAAAATCATAACCACCACAAAAAAGGGCGGGCCTCATGGACTCTTGCTAATATGAAAGAAATGAATTTATCAGGTAAGTTCTTACATAAATTATGTTTTCTTTCATGTAATTAGCAAGAGTCCATGAGCTAGTGACGTATGGGATAATGACTACCCAAGATGTGGATCTTTCCACGCAAGAGTCACTAGAGAGGGAGGGATAAAATAAAGACAGCCAATTCCTGCTGAAAATAATCCACACCCAAAATAAAGTTTAATGAAAAACATAAGCAGAAGATTCAAACTGAAACCACTGCCTGAAGTACTTTTCTACCAAAAACTGCTTCAGAAGAAGAATACACATCAAAATGGTAGAATTTAGAAAAAGTATGCAAAGAGGACCAAGTTGCTGCTTTGCAAATCTGATCAACCGAAGCTTCATTCCTAAACGCCCAGGAAGTAGAAACTGACCTAGTAGAATGAACTGTAATCCTTCGAGGCGGAATTTTACCCGACTCGACATAGGCATGATGAAATAAAGATTTCAACCAAGATGCCAAAGAAATGGCAGAAGCTTTCTGGCCTTTTCTAGAACCGGAAAAGATGACAAATAGACTAGAAGTCTTTCGGAAAGACTTAGTAGCTTAAACATAATAATACAAAGATCTAACAGCATCCAAAGAATGCAATGATTTCTCCTTAGAATTCATAGGATTAGGACATAATGAAGGAACCACAATTTCTCTACTAATGTTGTTAGAATTCACAACCCTAGGTAAAAAATTCAAAAGAAGTTCGCAGCACCGCCTTATCCTGATGAAAAATCAGAAAAGGAGACTCACAAGAAAGAGCAGATAATTCAGAGACTCTTCTGGCAGAAGAGATGGCCAAAAGAAACAAAACTTTCCAAGAAAGTAATATAACGACCAAAGAATGCATGGGTTCAAAAGGAGGAGCTTGAAAAGCCCCCAGAACCAAATTCAAGAATTTGGTTGACTTAATGACAGGTTTTATACGAACCAAAGCTTGTACAAAACAATGAATATCAGGAAGATTAGCAATCCTTCTGTGAAAAAAGAACAAAAAGAGCAGAGATTTGTCCTTTCAAGGAACTTGCGGACAAACCTTTATTTAAACCATCCTGAAGAAACTGTAAAATTCTCGGCATTCAAAAAGAATGCCAAGAAAAAATGATGAGAAAGACACTAAGAAATATAAGTCTTCCAGACTCTATAATATATCTCTCTAGATACAGATTTACGAGCCTGTCACATAGTATTAATCACAGAGTCAGAGAAACCTTCTTTGACCAAGAATCAAGCGTTCAAACTCCATACCTTAAAATTTAAGGATTTGAGATCCTGATGGTAAAAAGGACCTTGCGACAGAAAGTCTGGTCTTAACGGAAGAGTCCACAGCTGGCAAGAGGCCATCCGGACAAGATCCGCATACCAAAACCTGTGAGGCCATGCTGGAGCTACCAGCAGGACAAACGAGCATTCCTTTAGAATCTTGGAGAATACTCTTGGAAGAAGAACTAGAGGCGGAAAGATATAGGCAGGATGATACTTCCAAGGAAGTGATAATGTATCCACTGCCTCCGCCCGAGGATCCCGGGATCTGGACAGATACCAGGGAAGTTTCTTGTTTAGATGAGAAGCCATCAGATCTATTTCTGGGAGTTCCCACATTTGAACAATCTGAAGAAATACCTCTGGGTGAAGAGACCATTCGCCCGGATGCAACGTTTGGCGACTGAGATAATTCGCTTCCCAATTGTCTATACCTGGGATATGAACCGCAGAGATTAGACAGGAGATGGATTCCGCCCAAACCAAAATTCGAGATACTTCTTTCATAGCCAGAGGACTGTGAGTCCCTCCTTGATGATTGATGTATGCCACAGCTGTGACATTGTCTATCTGAAAACAAATGAACAACTCTCTCTTCAGAAGAGGCCAAGACTGAAGAGCTCTGAAAATTACACGGAGTTCCAAAATATTGATCGGTAATCTCACCTCCTGAGATTCCCAAACCCCTTGTGCCGTCAGAGACCCCCACACAGCTCCCCAACCTGTAAGACTTGCATCTGTTGAGATTATAGTCCAGGTCGGAAGAACAAAGAAGCCCCCTGAACTAAACGATGTTGAACTGTCCACCATGTCAGAGAGTGTCGTATAATCGGTTTAAAGATATTAATTGAGATATCTGTGTGTAATCCCTGCACCATTGGTTCAGCATACAGAGCTGAAGAGGTCGCATGTGAAAACGAGCAAAGGAGATCGCATCCGATGCGGCAGTCCTAAGACCTAAAATTTCCATGCATAAGGCTACCAAAGGGAATGATTGTGACTGAAGGTTTTGACAAGCTGATATCAATGTTAAACTTCTCTTATCTGACAAGGACAGAGTCATAGACACTGAATCTATCTGGAAACCTAA
This sequence comes from Bombina bombina, assembly GCF_027579735.1. Lineage (NCBI taxonomy): Eukaryota > Metazoa > Chordata > Amphibia > Anura > Bombinatoridae > Bombina > Bombina bombina. The sequence goes on from NC_069499.1 coordinate 227,887,602, forward strand.
AAAGGTTACCCTTGTCTGAGGAAACAATGAACTGATTGGTAAATTGATCCTCCAACCATGATCTTGAAGAAACAACACAAGTCGATTCGTATGAGATTCTGCGAAAATGTGAAGACTGAGCAAGTACCAAGATATCGTCCAAATAAGGAAATACCAAAACCCTGTTCTCTGATTACAGACAGAAGGGCACCGAGAACCTTTGAAAAAATTCTTGGAGCTGACGCTAGGCCAAACGGTAGAGCCACAAAACTGGTAATGCTTGTCTAAAAAGAGAATCTCAGAAACTAAAAGTGATCTGGATGAATCGGAATATGCAGATATGCATCCTGTAAATCTATTATAGACATATAATGCCCTTGCTAAACAAAAGGCAGGATAGTCCTACAGTTACCATCTTGAATGTTGGTATCCTTACATAACGATTCAATATTGATAGATCCGGAACTGGTCTGAAGGAATTGACCTTCTTTGGTACAATGAAGAGATAGAATAAAACCCCAGCCCCTGTTCCAGAACTGGAACTGGCATAATTACTCCAGCCAACTCTAGATCTGAAACACATTTCAGAAATGCTGAGCCTTTGCTGTGTTTACTGGGACACGGGAAAGAAAAAAATCTCTTTGCAGGAGGCCTTAACTTGAAGCCAATTCTGTACCTTTCTGAAACAATGTTCTGAAACCAGAGATTGTGAACGGAATTGATCCAAATTTCCTTGAAGAAAACGTAAACTGCCCCATACCAGCTGAGCTGGAATGAGGGCCGCACCTTCATGGGTACTTAGGAGCTGGCTATAGGTTTCTATAAGGCCTGGATATATTCCAAACTGGAAATGGTTTCCAAACTGATACCGCTCCTGAGGATGAAGGATCAGGCTTTTGTTCCTTGTTGTGAGGAAAGGAACGAAAACGATTATTAGACCTAAATTTACCTTAGATTTTTTATCCTTCGGTAAAAAAGTTCCCTTCCCTCCAGTAACAGTTGAGAAAATCGAATAATTTATTACCCTGGAAAGAAAGGGAAATCAAAATTGACTTAGAAGACATATCAGCATTCCAAGTTTTAAGCCATAAAGCTTTTCTAGCTAAAATAGCTAGAGACATATACCTGACATCAACTCTAATGATATCAAAAGATGGTATCACAAATAAAATTATTAGCATGTTATAGAATAATAATGCTATAAAATTATGATCTGTTACTTGTTGCGCTAAAGCTTCTAACCAAAAAGTTGAAGCTGCAGCAACATCCGCTAAAAATATAGCAGGTCTAAGAAGATTACCTGAACATAAGTAAGCTTTTCTTAGAAAAGATTCAATTTTCCTATCTAAAGGATCCTAAAATGAAGTACTATGTGCCGTAGGAATAGTAGTACGTTTAGCAGGAGTAGAGACAGCCCCATTAACCTTAGGGATTTTTTCCCAAAACTCTAATCTGTCAGATGGCACAGGATAAAATTGCTTAAACGTTTAGGAGTAAATGAATTACCCAAATTATTCCATTCCCTGGAATTACTTCAGAAATAGCATCAGGGAGAGAAAACACTTCTGGAATAACTACAGGAGATTTAAAAACCTTATTTAAACGTTTAGATTTAGTATCAAGAGGACCAGAATCCTCTATTTCTAATGCAATTAATACTTCTTTAAGTAAAGAACGAATAAACTCCATCTTGAACAAATACAAAGATTTATCAGCATCAACCTCTGAGACAGAAACCTCTGAACCAGAAGAACCATTATCAGTATCAGAATGATGATGTTCATTTAAAAATTCATCTGAAAAAAGAGAAGTTTTAAAAGACTTTAATGTATACTAGAAGGAGAAATAACAGACATAGCCTTCTTAATGGATTTAAAAAATAAAATCTCTTATGTTATCAGGAAAATTAGATGTTGACGGAACAGCAACAGGTAATGTAACAGTACTAAAGGAAATTTTATCTGCATTAATAAGTTTGTCGTGACATGCAATACAAACAACAGCTGGAGAAACAGATACCAAAAGTTTATAGCAGATACACTTAGCTTGGTAGCTCCAGTACTGGGCAGCGATTTTCCTGAAGTATCTTCTGACTCAGTTGCAACGTGGAACATCTTGCAATATGTAAAAGAAAAAACAACATATAAAGCAAAATTGATCAAATTCCTTAAATGACAGTTTCAGGAATGGGAAAAAAATGCCAGTGAACAAACTTCTAGCAACCAGAAGCAATAAATAATGAGACTTAAAAAATGACGCCCATATTTTTTAGCGCCAAAAAAAGACGCCCACATTATTTGGCGCCTAAATGCTTTAGGCGCCAAAAATGACGCTACATCCGGAACGCCGACACTTTTGACGCAAAAAAACGTCAAAAAATGACGCAACTTCCGGCGACACGTATGACGCCGGAAACAGAAAAAAAAAAATTTGCGCCAAAAAAGTCCGCGCCAAGACTGACGCAATAAAATGAAGCATTTTCAGCCCCCGCGAGCCTAACAGCCCACAGGGAAAAAGTCAAATTTTTTAAGGTAAGAAAAAATGATTAAAACAAATGCATTATCCCAAGTATGAAACTGACTGTCTGAAAATAAGGAATGTTGAACATCCTGAGTCAAGGCAAATAAATATTTGAATACATATATTTAGAACTTTATAAAAAAGTGCCTAACCATAGCTTAGAGTGTCACAGAAAATAAGCTTACTTACTTACCCCAGGACACTCATCTACATGTTGTAGAAAGCCAAACCAGTACTGAAACGAAAATCAGCAGAGGTAATGGTATATATATAAGAGTATATCGTCGATCTGAAAAGGGAGGTAAGAGATGAATCTCTACGACCGATAACAGAGAACCTATGAAATAGACCCCGTAGAAGGAGATCATTGCATTCAAATAGGCAATACTCTCCTCACATCCCTCTGACATTCACTGCACGCTGAGAGGAAAACCGGGCTCCAACCTGCTGCGGAGCGCATATCAACGTAGAATCTAGCACAAACTTACTTCACCACCTCCATAGGAGGCAAAGTTTGTAAAACTGAATTGTGGGTGTGGTGAGGGGTGTATTTATAGGCATTTTAAGGTTTGGGAAACTTTGCCCCTCCTGGTAGGAATGTATATCCCATACGTTACTAGCTCATGGACTCTTGCTAATTACATGAAAGAAAAAAACACTTAGCAACATAAGTATTCACCATTCCTGAACTCCGCCGGTGAAGGTCTTCTTCCAGGCGGCTCCATCTTCAATCTTCGTCCCAGTGTCGCGGAGCCATCTTCCATCTTCATCCAGGGGGTCACGGAGCTGAGCAGGATCGGCGACTGCGGATTTGAACAGCCAATAGGATTTACATAGCTCTCATCCTATTGGCTGATATGAAATTTTCAGCCAATAGGAATGCAAGGTACCCCAATATAAAACCAGTACCTTGCATTCAAGCTTCAGTGTGTGGCAGACGATCACATGAAGAGGAGGCTCCATGTCAGCACCGTTTTAGCGTTGTGGGGGGATGGTGGATTAGGAGTTAATAATTTAAATAGGTAGATAGCGTTGGGGGGGGGTTAGAGGATAATACATTTTATTATTAGTTGTGATGTAGGGGGGTGGTGGATATACGGGTTTTGACGTGTCTGGTTTATTTTTGGAAGGTGGGTTAGATTTCAATGGGAACAGGCATCAAAAAGCTCCTTTTTTCTCTTTTACACCTAGTTGAGCTGTGTGGAACTTTTGTGAATGTATTAACGGTTTGCGCTGTCATTGGAAACCTGGCAAAATTTATAGATTAACGGCTTCTAATATTTTCTATGGGACACGAAAATGTTTTTGGTAGCCGGAGTCCGGTTGCCGAAATTGAGGTATAATATGCCATTGGAAGCTGTCGATAAACTAAATTGCTTCTGACAACATATTTATCGTTTTGCGGGCGCACGCAAACCTAATTACGGCTCAATGGAAGTGAGCCCTTAGTGGGCTGACTATTTATTACAGACACCGCCCAATCAAATCATGTTACAAGATTAAAGCTACAGCTTATGCCACAGTTTAACTCTTACACGTATATGGAGAGTCATTTGTATCTTTTAGGAGATTTTCTCTGTGTTCACAAGGTTAAATCAGAAATAGTCTTAATTTACATATCTAGCAAATAGGGTAACAGTGTTACACAGTGAGTATTGATACTATCTATTCATCATGTCAATTTACTCAACAGATTCAAGTTTCTAATTTAGACCTATGAAAAATCAAAGAAGGCGCCACATAGCGTAATACAGTGTTGTATAACAAATAGAATAAGTATAAATATAGATTCACTCACATTTGGTGAAGCACAGCAAAGTGCTGTACATGCAGGCCGGAACTTTTTGAGTAAACAGCCGCAGCAACACTGAAGCTGCAGCCAGCAGCAAGACAGTAATTGAAGTCTAGACTCTAGTGACACAGACACAGCCATGAGTTTAGACCAGGACCGAGCCAGGAGAACAGATAAAGATCGATCTGGGCAACTCAACTTTGGGATAACTGCCTCTATGGGCTCTATGTGCTCAGTTTGTGGTTTTGTTTTGCTTAATTATAAAACTGTGTTCTGCTGCTTAAAAATTGGACAAACAGTTATGTTAATGTAAAGTTTTAGGGGTAGATTTACCAATGTCTGTCCGACATGATACGCTGTATCGTATCATGTCCGACAGACATCGCTGAATGCCGACAGCATACAATGTCAGCAATTATCATTGCACAAGCAGTTCACCAGAACTGCTTGCGCAATGCCGCCCCCTGCAGATTTGTGGCCAATCGGCCGCTAGCAGGGGGTGTCAATCAAATTGAAGACCGCAGCCTCAGAGGCAGCGGACAAGTTATGGAGCAGTGGTCTTTAGACCGCTGCTTCATAACTGCTGTTTCTGGCGGAAACGGCCATTCCTTGTTAAATCTACCCCTTAGTCTGAAGTTTATATTTGTAACACTCAGTATGTGGATTTTATTTTAAATATAAAAAAACATTATTGATTCTTTTTTATCCGATTAGTCGAAAAATTAAATCGGCCGATTAATCGATAATGAAAATAATCGTTAGTTGCACCCTGTACTATTGAATGATCAAATACTGAGAACTGGAATACAGGCAGTCCCCAGGTTACGAACATCAGACTTACGTACAACTCGCACTTACGAACGGGCCTGTACAGCAATAAACACTTACTGATGTGTTCAGTGCTGCGGTCCTGGGGGAAAGAAAAGTGTACCTAAACATCACCGAGAGTGCCGTCGCTCCTATGTGTCATCAAGGGATTCCCTCCTCAAGTCGGCTCATCGCCTCCATAAGAACTGACGTCTGCACTCGCTGGTCACATGACCTGTACACACAACTCTTCTCATTGGTCTGTGGATGCGTCTCCCTAGAAGAACTCTGTGGGGGGTAGTTATCAACGTGTCTACTTTTCCTGCCTTCGCCGGCCCAATACGCCCGCCTAAGCTCGCCTACCATCGCCACCGCGGACCTGAAAAAATTCGCCTAAGTTATCAATAAATCTGTCAAAAAGCAGCGCACCAAGTACGGGGCGACGAGCAGCGGACTGTGAGAGTTATCACTCATCCGCTCTCGCTGCTCTTCGGCTTTTTTACAGCTTTATTGCTAGCCTGTCACTAAGCACCCACACTAAACTACACTTTTCTACCCCCTATACCGGCACCCCCGGAGCCCCCCGCAACTCAATAAAGTTACTAACCCCTAAACCGCCGCTCCTAGACCCCGCCACAACTCTTATAAATGTATTAACCCCTAAACCGCCACTCCCGGACACCGCCGCAACCTACATTATACCTAGTAACCCCTTATCCTGCCCCCCCTATACCGCCGCCCTCTATAATAAAATTATTAACCCCTATCCTGCTGATCCCGCACCTCGCCGCAACTAAATAGTTTAACCCCTAAACCGCCGCTCCCGGACCCTGCCGCAACCTATATTAAACTTATTAACCCCTAATCTGCCCCCACACCGTCGCCACCTATAATACATTTATTAACCCCTATCCTGCCCCCCCTACACCGCCGCCACTGTAATAAATTTATTAACCCCTAAACCTAAGTCTAACACTAACCCTAACACCCCCCCTAACTTAAATATTAATTAAATTAATCTAAATAATATTTCTATTATTAACTAAATTATTCCTATTTAAAACTAAATACTTACCTGTAAAATAAACCCTAAGATAGCTACAATATAATTAATAATTACATTGTAGCTATTTTAGGATTTATATTTATTTTACAGGTAACTTTGTATTTATTTTAGCTTGTTAGAATAGTTATTAAATAGTTATTAACTATTTAATAACTACCTAGCTAAAAGAAATACAAAATTACCTGTAAAATAAATCCTAACCTAAGTTACAATTAAACCTAACACTACATTATCATTACATTAATTAAATAAATTAACTACAAATAACTACAATTAAATACATCTACATAAACTAAAGTACAAAAAATAAAAAAAGCTAAGTTACAAAAAATAAAAAAAATAACTTACAAACATTTAAAAAATATTACAACAATTTTAAGCTAATTACACCTAATCTAAGGCCCCTAATAAAATAACAAAGCCCCCCAAAATAAAAAAAAATCCCTACCCTATTCTACATTAAAAAAGTTCAAAGCTCTTTTACCTTAGCAGCCCTTAAAATGGCCTTTTGTGGGGCATGCCCCAAAGAAAACTGGGAACAGGCATCAAAAAGCTCCTTTTTTCTCTTTTACACCTAGTTGAGCTGTGTGGAACTTTTGTGAATGTATTAACGGTTTGCGCTGTCATTGGAAACCTGGCAAAATTTATAGATTAACGGCTTCTAATATTTTCTATGGGACACGAAAATGTTTTTGGTAGCCGGAGTCCGGTTGCCGAAATTGAGGTATAATATGCCATTGGAAGCTGTCGATAAACTAAATTGCTTCTGACAACATATTTATCGTTTTGCGGGCGCACGCAAACCTAATTACGGCTCAATGGAAGTGAGCCCTTAGTGGGCTGACTATTTATTACAGACACCGCCCAATCAAATCATGTTACAAGATTAAAGCTACAGCTTATGCCACAGTTTAACTCTTACACGTATATGGAGAGTCATTTGTATCTTTTAGGAGATTTTCTCTGTGTTCACAAGGTTAAATCAGAAATAGTCTTAATTTACATATCTAGCAAATAGGGTAACAGTGTTACACAGTGAGTATTGATACTATCTATTCATCATGTCAATTTACTCAACAGATTCAAGTTTCTAATTTAGACCTATGAAAAATCAAAGAAGGCGCCACATAGCGTAATACAGTGTTGTATAACAAATAGAATAAGTATAAATATAGATTCACTCACATTTGGTGAAGCACAGCAAAGTGCTGTACATGCAGGCCGGAACTTTTTGAGTAAACAGCCGCAGCAACACTGAAGCTGCAGCCAGCAGCAAGACAGTAATTGAAGTCTAGACTCTAGTGACACAGACACAGCCATGAGTTTAGACCAGGACCGAGCCAGGAGAACAGATAAAGATCGCTGTATCGTATCATGTCCGACAGACATCGCTGAATGCCGACAGCATACAATGTCAGCAATTATCATTGCACAAGCAGTTCACCAGAACTGCTTGCGCAATGCCGCCCCCTGCAGATTTGTGGCCAATCGGCCGCTAGCAGGGGGTGTCAATCAAATTGAAGACCGCAGCCTCAGAGGCAGCGGACAAGTTATGGAGCAGTGGTCTTTAGACCGCTGCTTCATAACTGCTGTTTCTGGCGGAAACGGCCATTCCTTGTTAAATCTACCCCTTAGTCTGAAGTTTATATTTGTAACACTCAGTATGTGGATTTTATTTTAAATATAAAAAAACATTATTGATTCTTTTTTATCCGATTAGTCGAAAAATTAAATCGGCCGATTAATCGATAATGAAAATAATCGTTAGTTGCAGCCCTGTACTATTGAATGATCAAATACTGAGAACTGGAATACAGGCAGTCCCCAGGTTACGAACATCAGACTTACGTACAACTCGCACTTACGAACGGGCCTGTACAGCAATAAACACTTACTGATGTGTTCAGTGCTGCGGTCCTGGGGGAAAGAAAAGTGTACCTAAACATCACCGAGAGTGCCGTCGCTCCTATGTGTCATCAAGGGATTCCCTCCTCAAGTCGGCTCATCGCCTCCATAAGAACTGACGTCTGCACTCGCTGGTCACATGACCTGTACACACAACTCTTCTCATTGGTCTGTGGATGCGTCTCCCTAGAAGAACTCTGTGGGGGGTAGTTATCAACGTGTCTACTTTTCCTGCCTTCGCCGGCCCAATACGCCCGCCTAAGCTCGCCTACCATCGCCACCGCGGACCTGAAAAAATTCGCCTAAGTTATCAATAAATCTGTCAAAAAGCAGCGCACCAAGTACGGGGCGACGAGCAGCGGACTGTGAGAGTTATCACTCATCCGCTCTCGCTGCTCTTCGGCTTTTTTACAGCTTTATTGCTAGCCTGTCACTAAGCACCCACACTAAACTACACTTTTCTACCCCCTATACCGGCACCCCCGGAGCCCCCCGCAACTCAATAAAGTTACTAACCCCTAAACCGCCGCTCCTAGACCCCGCCACAACTCTTATAAATGTATTAACCCCTAAACCGCCACTCCCGGACACCGCCGCAACCTACATTATACCTAGTAACCCCTTATCCTGCCCCCCCTATACCGCCGCCCTCTATAATAAAATTATTAACCCCTATCCTGCTGATCCCGCACCTCGCCGCAACTAAATAGTTTAACCCCTAAACCGCCGCTCCCGGACCCTGCCGCAACCTATATTAAACTTATTAACCCCTAATCTGCCCCCACACCGTCGCCACCTATAATACATTTATTAACCCCTATCCTGCCCCCCCTACACCGCCGCCACTGTAATAAATTTATTAACCCCTAAACCTAAGTCTAACACTAACCCTAACACCCCCCCTAACTTAAATATTAATTAAATTAATCTAAATAATATTTCTATTATTAACTAAATTATTCCTATTTAAAACTAAATACTTACCTGTAAAATAAACCCTAAGATAGCTACAATATAATTAATAATTACATTGTAGCTATTTTAGGATTTATATTTATTTTACAGGTAACTTTGTATTTATTTTAGCTTGTTAGAATAGTTATTAAATAGTTATTAACTATTTAATAACTACCTAGCTAAAAGAAATACAAAATTACCTGTAAAATAAATCCTAACCTAAGTTACAATTAAACCTAACACTACATTATCATTACATTAATTAAATAAATTAACTACAAATAACTACAATTAAATACATCTACATAAACTAAAGTACAAAAAATAAAAAAAGCTAAGTTACAAAAAATAAAAAAAATAACTTACAAACATTTAAAAAATATTACAACAATTTTAAGCTAATTACACCTAATCTAAGGCCCCTAATAAAATAACAAAGCCCCCCAAAATAAAAAAAAATCCCTACCCTATTCTACATTAAAAAAGTTCAAAGCTCTTTTACCTTAGCAGCCCTTAAAATGGCCTTTTGTGGGGCATGCCCCAAAGAAAACTGCTATTTTGCCTGTAAAAGAAAAATACAACCCCCCCAACATTAAAACCCACCACCCACATACCCCTAATCTAACACAAACCCCCCTTAAAATAACCTAACACTAATCCCCTGAAGATCATCCTACCTTGAGTCGTCTTCACTCAGCCGAGCCACCGATGGAACTGAAGAGAAGATCCGGAACGGCAGAAGTGATCCTCCAAGGGGCGCTGAAGAAGTCTTCCATCCGGGCGATGTCATCTTCCAAGCGGCGCTGAAGAAGTCTTCCATCCGGGCGATGTCATCTTCCAAGCGGGGTCTTCAATCTTCTTTCTTCAGGATCCATCTTCATCCCGTCGACGCGGAACATCCTTCTTTCCCGACGGACTACCGACGAATGAAGGCTCCTTTAAGGGAAGTCATCCAAGATGGCGTCCCTTCAATTCCGATTGGCTGATAGGATTCTATCAGCCAATCGGAATTAAGGTAGGAAAAATCTGATTGGCTTATTGAATCAGCCAATCAGATTGAAGTTCAATCCGATTGGCTGATCCAATCAGCCAATCAGATTGAGCTCGCATTCTATTGGCTGTTCCGATCAGCCAATAGAATGCAAGCTCAATCTGATTGGCTGATTCAATCAGCCAATCAGATTTTTCCTACCTTAATTCCGATTGGCTGATAGAATCCTATCAGCCAATCGGAATTGAAGGGACGCCATCTTGGATGACGTCCCTTAAAGGAGCCTTCATTCGTCAGTAGTCTGTCGGGAAAGAAGGATGTTCCGTGTCGGCGGGATGAAGATGGATCCTGAAGAAAGAAGATTGAAGACCCCGCTTGGAAGATGACATCGCCCGGATGGAAGACTTCTTCAGCGCCGCCTGGAGGATCACTTCATCGGATGGAAGATTTCTTCAGCGCCCCTTGGAGGATCACTTCTGCCGCTCTGGATCTCCTCTTCAGTTCCATCGGTGGCTCGGCTGAGTGAAGACGACTCAAGGTAGGATGATCTTTAGGTGATTAGTGTTAGGTTATTTTAAGGGGGGTTTGGGTTAGATTAGGGGTATGTGGGTGGTGGGTTTTAATGTTGGGGGGGTTGTATTTTTCTTTTACAGGCAAAAGAGCAGTTTTCTTTGGGGCATGCCCCACAAAAGGCCCTTTTAAGGGCTGGTAAGGTAAAAGAGCTTTGAACTTTTTTAATGTAGAATAGGGTAGGGAATTTTTTTATTTTGGGGGGCTTTGTTATTTTATTAGGGGGCTTAGATTAGGTGTAAGTAGCTTAAAATTGTTGTAATATTTTTTAAATGTTTGTAAGTTATTTTTTTTTATTTTTTGTAACTTAGCTTTTTTATTTTTGTACTTTAGTTAGTTTATGTAATTGTATTCAATTGTAGTTATTTGTAGTTAATTTATTTAATTAATGTAATGATAGTGTAGTGTTAGGTTTAATTGTAACTTAGGTTAGGATTTATTTTACAGGTAATTTTGTATTTCTTTTAGCTAGGTAGTTATTAAATAGTTAATAACTATTTAATAACTATTCTAACTAGCTAAAATAAATACAAAGTTACCTGTAAAATAAATATAAATCCTAAAATAGCTACAATGTAATTATTAATTATATTGTAGCTATCTTAGGGTTTATTTTATAGGTAAGTATTTAGTTTTAAATAGAAATAATTTATTAAAGTATAGTGTAGTGTTAGGTGTATGAGTATGGTATGGGGTTAGAGCCACTTGAGGTTTCACTGCTGTCTGTATCCTCATTAGAAAGATTGTTCGGCTAGAGTTTCACCTAAAAAAGTGCCTGTTCTGACTTACATACAGATTCAACTTAAGAACAAACCTAAAGTCCCTATCTTGTACGTAACCCGGGGACTGCCTGTAACATGAAAGCCCATTTATGACAGCTAAAAGAGCGTAGAATCTGAAAGATAAATTGGTAAACAGTGAATTCCCTACGAATAATACATAACAAAATTGGTTGGATGCCCAACAAAAAAAAAAGAGTGGAATGTTGCCTATTTGGTCACTGAGTATATTGCCAGTATATAGGAAGTCTAAAACTTTCCAAGAGAATGCTAATGTTATTTTTTTTTGTTTTTGTTTTTGTAATGTTATGGTTTTTAATTTTCTGTAATGTTATTTTTTTTTTTATTATTATTTTTTTTTAAGGTAGTATATTTTTAATTTTATTTAAGTGTATTTGAATTGGGGTTAAGTTAGTGGGTGTTAGGTTAGGGGGATTAGTTATTAGTTTAATACTTTGCTTTGTGGGGGGGGCGGTTTAGGGGTTAATAGTTTAATTAGGTGTTTGTGTTGTAGGAAGTTGGCGGATTAGGGGTTAATAGGTTAATTAGGTGTTTGCGTTGTGGGTGGTTGGCGGTTTAGGTGTTAATATTTTAACTAGGTGTTTGTGATGAGGAAGAATGGCGGTTAAAGGGACAATTTACTCAAAAAAATTCTCCCCTTTAATTTGTTCCCAATGATCCACTTTACCTGCTGGAGTGTATTAAATTGTTTACAAGTAGCTCCTTTACCCTTATATTGGCATCTGAAATGGTTAATTTAGCATGTGGTATCCCCACCTATTCTGAAAGTTTGTGGCCGCGCGTACCAGCTATAGATAAGCTTTGTAAACACAGCCAGCAGAAGAAATTACACTCCCAGTGTGATAAAGCAGAGATAAGGTAATAAAATGTTGATTTTCCATTGTTCTCTCAAAGTATTGGTGATTGTTTTAAGGACAGATATAAGATAAAGAAGCAGGTATATGTGCACAATGTGATACAGTAATGAGATCTGATTATACCTACAAGCTCAACCTATTTTATTAGGCTGTGGCTTCAAAACACAAAATCAGAGCTTTAATATACAGAAATAAACCTTAAAAAGCTAATTTTCATACATTTTTTACTCTGCAGTTGGTAAAAAAAGCAATTGTAAACACATTAAGGGAAAAACTATTTTACAGTATACTGTCCCTTTAAGGGTTTAATAGTTTAATTATGTGTTTGCGATGTGGAAGAATGGCGGTTTAGGGGTTAATAACTTTTATTAGTGATTGCGATGTGGGGGGATTGTGGATTAGGGGTTTTGAATGGCGTTGTGACGTGTATAATTTTTTTTTCAGTTTATATTTTTACGTGTAAATTCAACTTTTACTTATTTTTTAGTAACGCGTGCAAGATAATATACTGGTGTAAGTTACTGGCGACGCCAGAATTGTGTAGTTGCGCACATTTCTGAACCTCACCAGTTTTTCTGACTTATGACAGTATATCATCTGGCGGCACCGGTTATGTGATTCACCTGATGTACAAGGTGAACTTACGGCCCACGTGGGTTTCAGCAGTTCCTCTGAATAATACGCCACATATGTAATATCGCCCAGAGTGCCCAGTATTTTAACTGCTAACTTGGACATTTTACAGAATGTAGATCTACTGATGCATTTATATACATGTTTTCAATTGTATATAGTTTATTTAATACAGTTTGTGTAATAAAACATCCAGCTGAATTGAAACTTTAATAGTAGCCACACACATCTTTGGACCCATTTTATTTTTGTGGGTCCTTTATTTCTTTTTTAAAGGGAGATAATACTTTTATGCTAAATCACTTGAAAGTGATGCGGCAAAACTGTAAAAAGTTGACAGGAAAATATCACCTGAGCATAAAAGGAAGGAAGATATTTTACCTCACAATTTCCTCAGCTCACCAGAGTAAGTGCTGTCTAAGAAGTTATACTTCAGTTACTGCCCAGCTGCAGGTAAAAACAAAAGAAAAGAAAGAAATGAAAACAGCAGCCAATCAGAATCAGCAGTGCTGAGGTCATGAACTGTGTCATGAGATGCAGGACACAGCAATGATGGTACAACTCTATTTTATTACAGAGCACAGAAACATACATCTAGTCAGGTTGATTTCACTAACTAACTGCGACACAGACTACCGGACCTAAGCCCCGCCCCCAAACTATGGACATCACTTCCTGCTCTCATCACGTCTTCCCCTTTTCAAAGGGCGAAGCATACATTTAAATATAACAAATAACAGGGTATACAAAGAGCATACAACAACATTTTTGAACAGCATATAGCAAATTGGTTACAGAAAATTAAACAACATTAATTACATCCTGACTTGGACATCGGGGTAGACTACTCTAGTCCACAGTGACCATGGGATTATTCTGCCCATACTTCCGGTCACTGTTCTAGCTAAAGTTAGTCCCTATATCGGGCCGGAAGTTTCACCACTCTTCCACTTGATGTAACTTTGCATGAACTGTCCTCTGATACAGAAGAAGGTGAATAAGAGTCCGCTGGAGGCAAAGACATGATGAGTCCACGGATCATCATCCTTACTTGTGGGATATCGCCTCCTGGTCAGCAGGAGGAGGCAAAAGAGCACCACAGCAGAGCTGTTAAATAGCTCCTCCCTTCCCTCCTACTCCAGTCATTCGACCGAAGCTAGGAAGAGAAAGGAAAAGCCAAGGTGCAGAGGTGTCTGAAGTTTACAAAAAATAACAACCTGTCTTAAAAGAACAGGGCGGGCCATGGACTCATCGTGTCTAAAAAGAAACAAATTTATCAGGTAAGCATAAATTTTCTTTTCTTTTTAAAGAGATCATCATCCTTACTTGTGGGATAACAATACCAAAGCTAGAGTACACGGATGATAAGGGAGGGACAAGACAGGGAACCTAAACGGAAGGCACCACTGCTTGAAGAACCTTTCTCCCAAAAACAGCTTCAGCCAAGGCAAAAGTATCAAATTTGTAAAATTTAGAAAAAGTATGAAGAGAAGACCAAGTTGCAGCCTTGCAAATCTGTTCCACAGAAGCTTCATTTTTGAATGCCCATGAGGAAGCAACCGCCCTAGTGGAATGAGCCGTAATTCTTTCAGGAGGCTGCTGTCCAGCAGTCTCATATGCAAATCGGATGATACTCCTCAACCAAAAAGAAAGAAAGAGGTAGCCGTAGCTTTCTGACCCCTACGTTTTAAAGAAAAAACTACAAACAGAGAAGAAGACTGCCGAAAGTCTTTAGTCGCTTGTAAGTAAAACTTCAAAGCATGGACTACGTCCAAATTATGTAGAAGTCCTTCCTTCTGAGAAGGACACAAGGAAGGAACAACAATCTCCTGATTAATGTTCCTGTCTGAAACAACCTTAGGAAGAAACCCCAGTTTAATACGTAAAACTACTTTATCCGAATGGAAAATAAGGTAAGGCGAAATATATTGCAACGCCGAAAGCTCAGACACTCTTCGAGCTGAAGAAATAGCAACAAGAAATAAAACTTTTCAAGATAACAACTTAATATCTAAGGAATGCATAGGCTCAAATGGAGCCCCTTGAAGAACCTTAAGAACTAAATTCAGACTCCATGGAGGAGTAACTGATTTGAACACAGGCCTGATCCTAACCAGGGCCTGACAAAAGGTTTGAACATCTGGGACATCAGCCAGACGTTTGTGTAAGAAAATAGATAAGGCAGAGATCTGACCCATTAGGGATCTTACAGATAAACTCTTCTCCAATCCTTCTTGAAGAGAAGAAAAAATTCTGGGAATCCTAACTCTACTCCATGAGTAGCCTTTGGATTCACACCAATAAAGATATTTACGCCTTATAGTAAATCTTTCTAGTTACAAGGTCTCTATGACTGAATCAGAAAAACCCCGCTTGGATAGAACTAAGTGTTCAATCTCCAAGCAGTCAGTTTCAGAGAAATTAGATTTGGATGAAGGAAGGGACCTTGAATGAGAAGGTCCTTCCTTAATGGCAGTCTCCAAGGTGGCAGGGATGACATGTCCACCAGGTCGGCATACCAAATCCTGCGAGGCCACGCCGGAGCAATGAGGATCACTGATGCCTTCTCCTGCTTGATTCGAGCAATAACCAGAGGAAGAAGAGCAAACGGAGGAAAAAGATATGCTAGGCTGAAGGACCAAGGAACTGCTAGAGCATCTATCAGTTCCGCCTGAGGATCCCTGGACCTTGACCCATATCTAAGGAGCTTGGCATTCTGACGAGATGCCATGAGATCTAACTCCGGCCGACCCCATTTGAGAATCAGGTTGGAGAATACTTCCGGATGGAGTTCCCACTCTCCCGGATGAAAGGTCTGCCTGCTCAGAAAGTCAGCCTCCCAGTTGTCCACCCCTGAGATGTGGATCGCTGACAGATGGCAAGAATGGACTTCCGTCCACCGGATTACCTTGGCTACCTCTGTCATTGCTAAGGAACTCCTCGTTCCTCCCTGATGATCGATGTAAGCCACTGTCATTATATTGTCCGTCTGAAATCTGATGAACCGGGCCGAAGTCAACTGAGGCCAGGCTAGAAGAGCATTGAAAATAGCTCTCAGTTCCAGGATGTTTATAGGAAGAACAGACTCCGTCAGAGTCCAAACTCCCTGAATACATAGAGGACCCCAGACAGCTCCCCACCCTAGAAGACTGGCATCTGTTGTCACAATCACCCAGGACGGTCTGCGAAAGCATGTTCCCTGGGATAGATGCTCCAGAGACAACCACCACTGAAGTGAGTCCCTTGTCTCCTGCTCCAGGGTTAACTGAGGAGACAAGTCTGCATAATCTGCATTCCACAGCCTGAGCATGTTTAACTGCAGAGGTCTGAGGTGAAATCAAGCAAACGGAATGATGTCCATTGTCGTCACCATCAGTCCAATTACTTCCATGCACTGGGTCACTAACGGCCGAGGATTGGACTGAAGGGCTCGAAAGGTATCTAGAATCTTCGACTTCCTGACCTCTGTCAGAAAAATCTTCATGGAGATATAATCGATTACAGTTCCCAAGAAAGTCACCCTTTCTTTTTCAGATTGACTTTCCACCCGTGAGTTCTCAGAAAGGATAGTATAATGTCGGTATGGGACCTTGCTTGTTGATAAGATGGTGCCTGGATTAGAATATCGTCCAGATAAGGTGCCACCGCAATGCCCCGCGGTCTTAAAACCGCCAGAAGAGACCCAAGAACCTTTGTGAAAATTCTGGGTGCCGTGGCCAGCCCTAAAGGAAGAGCCACGAACTGAAAGCGTCTGTCCAGAAAGGCAAACCTTAG
The DNA here is from genome assembly GCF_027579735.1 of Bombina bombina. Classification (NCBI taxonomy): domain Eukaryota; kingdom Metazoa; phylum Chordata; class Amphibia; order Anura; family Bombinatoridae; genus Bombina; species Bombina bombina. The sequence continues at coordinate 227,904,253 of NC_069499.1, forward strand.
GAACTTGTGATGATCTCTTTGGATAGGAACATGAAGATATGCATCCTTTAAGTCCACTGTCGTCATAAATTGACCCTCCTGGATCAATGGAAGAATGGTACGAATAGTTTCCATCTTGAATGATGGAACTCTGAGAAACTTGTTCAGACTCTTGAGGTCTAAAAGTTCCCTCCTTCTTGGGAACTACAAACAGATTTGAATAAAACCTCTGCCCGTGTTCCTGTACAGGAACGGGAATAATCACTCCCAGGGAGGAGAGGTCTCTTACACAATGTAAGAACGCCTCTCTCTTTATCTGGATTGCAGATAATTTTGAAAGAAGAAATCTTCCTCGAGGAGGAAAATTTTTGAACTCCAATTTGTATCCCTGGGACACTATTTCTATAACCCAGGGATCCTGAACGTCTCGCACACAAGCCTGAATGAATAAAGAAAGTCTGCTCCCCACCAGATCCGGTCCCGGATCGGGGGCATGCCCTTCATGCTGTTTTGGAGTCAGCAGCAGGCTTCTTGGACTGTTTACTCTTGTTCCAAGACTGGTTGGGTCTCCAAGTAGACTTAGATTGCAAATAGTTTCCTTCCTGTTTGGAGGAGGAAGAGAAGGAATTGCCCTTGAAATTGTGAAAGGAACGAAAATGATTTTGTCGTCCTTTTTGCTTATTTCTCTTATCCTGAGGAAGGAGATGACCCTTACCTCCCCTGATGTCAGAAATATTTTCCTTCAGACCAGGTCCAAACAAGGTCTTTCCCTTGTAAATAATAGCTAGAAGTTTAGACTTAGATGAAATGTCCGCAGACCAAGGTTTTAACCATAAGGCTCTGCGGGCTAGGATAGAAAACCCTGAACTCTTAGATGCTAATTTAGTATTTTGCAGAGAAGCATCCGTAATAAAAGCATTGGCTAACTTCAGAGCCTTAATCCTATCTTGGATCTCCTCCAAAGAAAAAGTCTCAGACTTAAGAGACTCAGACAGAGCATCAAACCAATAAGCTGCCGCACTAGTGACAGCAGACCCTGGTGAACATAAATCTTTTTAAGTAGATCCTCCAACTTCTTGTCCATGGGATCTTTAAAAGCACAACTATCCTCAATAGGAATAGTAGTTCACTTGGCCAAGGTGGAGATAGCCCCTTCCACCTTAGGAATCGTTTGACAAATTTCTTTGATAGCGTCGGCAATAAGAAACATCTTCCTGAAAATAGGAGACGGAGAGAAGGGAATACCTGGTCTCCCAATTCCTTAGAAACAATCTCCGAAGCTCGCTTAGGAACTGGAAAAACTTCTGAGAAAGTTGGAACTTCAAAGTATCTATCCAATTTACTCGCTTTCACAGGAGTGACTACAACGCATCAGAAATTGTGGAGGACATAAGCGCCGCTATGTCTTTTAAAGTAACTCCAGCATGAGCTAAAGCAGAAGTGCAGGACACTGCTGGTGGGGACGTAGATTTTTGGGAAGCTTGGGGAGAAAGTTGCGGCCCCTCATCAGAAGCCTCTTGGACAACATCTGCCTGAGAGGAGATTGGCTCAGTAAAAATTTTATCCCTAGAACTTACAGTCCTTTCAATACATGTAGGACAGAAAGGGATTGGTGGTTCCACATTTGCACCAAGACATAAAGCACATGTAACAGATTGCACCTCATCTTGATCCATCTTTTCACAAAAAACAGAATTTATGCTTACCTGATAAATTACTTTCTCTTACGGTGTATCCAGTCCACGGATTCATCCTTACTTGTGGGATATTCTCAATCCCTACAGGAAGTGGCAAAGAGAGCACACAGCAAAGCTGTCCATATAGCTCCCCTCAGGCTCCGCCCCTCCAGTCATTCGACCGACGGTTAGGAGAAAAAGGAGAAACTATAGGGTGCAGTGGTGACTGTAGTTTACTAAAATAAATTTGAACTTAATTGCCAGGGCGGGCCATGGACTGGATACACCGTAAGAGAAAGTAATTTATCATCAGGTAAGCATAAATTCTGTTTTCTCTTACATGGTGTATCCAGTCCACGGATTCATCCTTACTTGTGGGATACCAATACCAAAGCTTTAGGACACGGATGAAGGGAGGGAACAAGTCAGGTAACCTAAACGGAAGGCACCACTGCTTGCAAAACCTTTCTCCCAAAAATAGCCTCCGAAGAAGCAAAAGTATCGAATTTGTAAAATTTGGCAAATGTATGCAGTGAAGACCAAGTCGCTGCCTTACAAATCTGTTCAACAGAAGCCTCATTCTTGAAAGCCCATGTGGAAGCCACAGCTCTGGTGGAATGAGCTGTAATTCGTTCAGGAGGCTGCTGTCCAGCAGTCTCATAAGCCAATCGGATGATGCTTTTCAGCCAGAAGGAAAGAGAGGTAGCAGTCGCTTTCTGACCTCTCCTCTTACCAGAATAGACAACAAACAAGGATGATGTTTGTCTGAAATCTTTAGTTTCTTTTAAATAGAATTTTAAAGCACGAACCACATCAATATTGTGCAACAGTCGTTCCGTCTTAGAAACTGGATTAGGGCACAGAGAAGGAACAATGATTTCCTGGTTAATATTCTTATTAGAAACCACTTTTGGAAGGAAACCAGGTTTGGTACGCAAAACAACCTTATCTGCATGGAACACCAGATAGGGTGAATTACACTGCAAAGCAGACAATTCAGAAACTCTTTGAGCAGAAGAAATAGCTACTAAAAACAAAACTTTCCAAGATAACTTAATATCTATGGAATGCAAAGGTTCAAACGGAACCCCTTGAAGAACTGAAAGAACTAAATTTAGACTCCATGGAGGAGCCACAGGTCTGTAGACAGGCTTGATTCTAACTAGGGCCTGTGCAAACGCCTGAACGTCTGGTACAGCTGCCAGACGCTTGTGTAACAGGATAGACAGAGCAGATATCTGTCCCTTTAAGGAACTAGCTGACAGACCTTTCTCCAAACCTTCTTGGAGAAAAGACAATATCCTTGGAATCCTAACCTTACTCCACGAGTAACCCTTGGATTCACACCAACAAAGATATTTCCGCCATATCTTATGGTAAATTTTCCTGGTGACAGGCTTTCTGGCCTGTATCAGAGTATCTATAACTGATTCAGAGAAACCACGCTTAGCTAGAATTAAGCGTTCAATCTCCAAGCAGTCAGTTGCAGAGAAACTAGATTTGGATGCTTGAAAGGACCTTGAATTAGAAGATCCTGCCTTGATGGCAGTTTCCATGGTGGGACCGATGACATGTCCACTAGGTCTGCATACCAAGTCCTGCGTGGCTACGCAGGTGCTATCAGAATTACCGAAGCCTTCTCCTGTTTGATTCTGGCTACTAGCCGAGGGAGAAGAGGAAACGGTGGAAAGACATAAGCTAGACTGAATGACCAAGGCGCTATTAATGCATCTATCAATGCCGCCTTGGGATCCCTGGATCTGGATCCGTAAAGGGGAAGTTTGGCGTTCTGACGGGACGCCATCAAATCCAATTCTGGAGTGCCCCATAGCTGGGTCAGCTGAGCAAAAACCTCCGTGTGGAGTTCCCACTCCCCCGGATGGAAAGTTTGACGACTTAGAAAATCCGCCTCCCAGTTGTCTACCCCTGGGATGTGAATTGCAGATAGATGGCAGGAGTGATCCTCCGCCCATTTGATGATCTTGGATACTTCATTCATCGCTAGGGAACTCTTTGTTCCTCCCTGATAATTGATGTACGCTACAGTCGTGATGTTGTCCGACTGAAATCTAATGAATTTGGCCTCCGCTAGTTGAGGCCACAACTGGAGCATATTGAATATCGCTCTCAGCTCCAAAATGTTTATCGGGAGAAGAGATTCTTCCCGAGACCATAGACCCTGAGCTTTCAGGGAGTCCCAGACCGCACCCCAGCCTAACAGACTGGCATCGGTCGTGACAATGATCCCCTCCGGTCTGCGGAAACTCATTCCCTGAGCCAGGTGATTCTGAGACAACCACCAGATAAGAGAGTCTCTGGTTTCTGGCCCATTTGTATTTGAGGAGACAAATCTGCATAATCCCCATTCCACTGTTTGAGCATGCACAGTTGCAGTGGTCTGAGATGAATTCGGGCAAAAGGGACTACGTCCATTGCCGCAACCATTAAACCAATTACCTCCATGCACTGAGCCACAGAAAGCCGAGGAATGGAATGAAGAACTTGGCAAGAATTCAACAGTTTTGACTTCCTGACCTCTGTCAGAAAGATTTTCATTTCTACCGAGTCTATTAGTGTTCCCAGGAAGGGAACCCTTGTGAGCGGGGACAGAGAACTCTTTTCTACGTTCACCTTCCACCCGTGAGACCTTAGAAAGGCCAGAACAATGTCCGTATGAGCCTTGGCTCTGTGAAAAGACGACGCCTGTATTAAGATGTCTTCTAGGTAAGGTGCTACTGCAATGCCCCGCAGTCTTAGTACCGCTAGAAGGGACCCTAGCACCTTTGTGAAAATTCTGGGAGCGGTGGCCAACCCGAAAGGAAGGGCCACGAACTGGTAATGTTTGTCCAGAAAGGCGAACTTTAGGAACTGATGGTGATCTTTGTGGATAGGGATATGTAGGTACGCATCCTTTAGATCTACGGTAGTCATATATTGACCTTCCTGGATCATCGGCAAGATTGTCCGAATGGTTTCCATCTAGAAAGACAGAACTCTGAGGAATTTGTTTAGAATTTTTAGATCCAGGATTGGCCTGAAAGTTCCTTCCTTTTTGGGAACTACGAACAGGTTTGAGTAAAAGCCCAGCCCTTGTTCTGCAATTGGAACTGGGTGTATCACTCCCATTTTTAGTAGATCTTCTACACAGCGTAAGAACGCCTGTTTCTTTGTTTGGTCTGAAGACAAACGAGAAATGTGGAACCTTCCCCTTGGGGGAGAATCCTTGAATTCTAGAAGGTACCCCTGAGCAACTATTTCTAATGCCCAGGGATCTGGAACATCTCTTGCCCAAGCCTGAGCAAAGAGAGAAAGTCTGCCCCCTACTAGATCCGGTCCCGGATCGGGGGCTACCCCTTCATGCTGTCTTGGTAGCAGGAGCAGGCTTCTTGGCCTGTTTACCCTTATTCCAGCCCTGCAAGGGTTTCCAGGTTGCTTTGGGCTGTGAAGCGTTATCTTGCTTTGCGGCAAAGGAGCGAAAATTAGCCTTGTTTTTGGCCTTAAACGGCCTATCTTGTGGAAGGGCATGGCCCTTTCCCCCAGTGATATCCGAAATAAATTATTTCAGCTCTGGGCCAAATAGGGTTTTCCCCTTGAAAGGAATATTTAACAGTTTCGTTTTGGACGACACATCCGCCGACCACGATTTGAGCCAAAGCGCTCTTCGCGCCATGATGGCAAAACCTGAGTTTTTCGCCGCTAACTTAGCTAATTGTAAAGCGGCATCAGTGATAAAAGAATTAGCCAGCTTTAGAGCATGAATTCTATCCATGACCTTGTCGTATGAAGTCTCCCTCTGGAGCCACTCTTTCAGAGCCTCAAACCAAAATGCCGCTGCAGTAGTTACCGGAATAATGCAGGCAATTGGTTGAAGAAGAAAACCTTGCTGAACAAATATTTTCTTCAGCAATCCTTCCAATTTTTTATCCATAGGATCTTTGAAAGCACAACTGTCCTCTATTGGTATAGTTGTACGCTTAGCAAGAGTTGAAACAGCTCCCTCTACCTTAGGGACCGTCTGCCACGCGTCCCGCCTGGGGTCGTTTATGGGGAACATTTTCTTAAAGATAGGGGGGGGAACAAAGGGTACACCTGGTCTCTCCCACTCCATAGTCACAATATCCGCCACCCTCTTTGGGATCGGAAATGCCTCAGTGTATACAGGGACCTCTAAAAACCTGTCCATTTTACACAGTTTTTCTGGGACCACCAGGGGGTCACAATCATCCAGCGTAGCTAAAACCTCCTTAAGCAGGACGCGGAGGTGTTCCAGCTTAAATTTAAACGATAATGAATCTGACTCTGCCCGCTGAGAAACTTTTCCTGTGTCAGAAATTTCTCCCTCAGACAGACCGTCCCTCACTGCTACTTCTGAGTGTTGTGAGGGTACTACAGATAAATCATCCAAAGCTTCTGATTGCTCATCCTCTGTATTTTAAAACTGAGCTATCACGCTTTTTTGGAAAAACTGGCAGTTTGGATAAAAATGCTGCAAGGGAATTATCCATTAAGGCTGCTAATTGTTGTAAAGTAATAGGGGCCAATGCGCTAGAGGTACAAGGCATCGCTTGCGCGGGCGTAACTGGTGTTGACACATGGGGAGAGGAAGAAGGACTATCCTCATTACCTTCCGTTAAAGAATCATCTGGGGCTACATTTTTAAGTGTCACTGCATGGTCTTTAAAATGCTTAGATGATTTAGCACACTTTAAACACAAATGCAATGGGGGTACCGCCATGGCTTTTAAACATAAAGAACAAGGTCAATCTGAAGACTCAGACATGTTTGACAGACTTAGACAGCACTACAATACAATAAAAGTCACCTTTTGAAAAAACGTTACTGTGCCTTTAAATAATAAAAAACACACACTTTTTTACCAAATCACCAAAAAAACATCCGATCTTTATGAAATTTTCACCACATGATCCCAATGAAATGATTGCACACAAATTTTCAAATCAATTAACCCCTTATTGCCCAAACCGGAGCAAATTTAAGTAAACTACCGGTTTAACACACTACAGCACGGTGCCACAGTCTTTGCTGTGGCCCTAAATTCCTTTTGGGTTATTTGTAGAAGAAAATAAGCCTCCCTGAAGTCCTCCTGTACTCTCAGGACTCTACACGTGAAGCTGCATGAAGCTGCCTTGCCAAACAACTGAGCAACTGAGGCGCGGAAATGAGGCCCCCTCCATCTTCATTCCGGAGTTATGGGGCCTTCCTGAGTCAGATTAGGTGTCTTACAATATGCCAGGCGTAATAAAAACCCCAAAAGTGTTCCCAACGTCTAAAACACTTGAATAAATGTAAGATTACTAATATAGTAATCGATTTAGCCCATCACAATGTCTACCAGTATTTAAGCCCTTCACAGAAGCCATCCTTCTATACTGCGTCTCAGAAAATGGCTTACCTTCCCACATGGGGATTTCTATCAGTCTTCTAGCATTACCAGGTTTTGTTAGAAAAAAATGACTGAGCATACCTTAAGCAGTTAAGCCTGCAAACTGTTCCCCCCAACTGAAGTTCTCCGGTACTCAGCAGTCCTGCGTGGGAACAGCAATGGATTTTAGTTACAACATGCTAAAATCTTTTTCCTCTCAGCAGAAATATTCATCACTTTCTGCCTCAGAGTAAATAGTACAAACCGGCACTATTTTAAAATAACAAACTCTTGATTGAAGAAATAAAAAACTACAAATCTAACACCACATACTCTTTACCCTCCCGTGGAGATGCTACTTGTTAGAGCGGCAAAGAGAATGACTGGGGGGGCGGAGCCTGAGGGGAGCTATATGGACAGCTTTGCTGTGTGCTCTCTTTGCCACTTCCTGTAGGGATTGAGAATATCCCACAAGTAAGGATGAATCCGTGGACTGGATACACCATGTAAGAGAAATATTACTATTAAGTAAAAAAATACTGAAAAAAAGCAATAAATTAAAATTATCAAAAACTGTTACTGTCTCTTTAAAATTAAAACGATTTTTCTTTTTCAGACAAAAACTGCCAATTTTGCTATAGAATAATAACACTCAGAAAAAATAAGAAATAAGTAAACCTCTGCAGCACGGCAAAGAAACAGAAAAAGAGTTGCACACTACTGGGTTAATAAATCACTTAAGAACAGGTGCTTCCTAGAAGAGTACATATGAAACAACATAGAAAAGAAAGTGGGACTTCCACAATAAGAAATTCCCAAAAGTCTAGGTAAATCCAGCACAACTGTAAAATTAAATAAATACACAAAAGCCTATATGTCAAAAACGATATAAATATTTATTAAGTTAAATTAACTGTATGCACAAAACACACATTCACATTCATACAGTGGATCCCGCACAAAAAAGTGGTATAAAGTACTGGCCAAAAATTATCTGGTGCACCAGGGAAAATAGACAAAAGATAGTCCATTTAAGAATAGCATATATTTTTGCAAATATTTTGTAATCCAACAGGTGCAGCGTTAATGCAAAATGAATGCAGATATACAGTCCCCGGGGTATAGAGACCAGTCACTTCAGACTTTAAAAAAAAAACCTGCTGAGGTGCTCCTACCTTCACCAATGCCACCGGATCCCAGAAACAAACAATCCGCTACTGCAGTCTGACAAAAATACCGGATGAAGTTTGCATCTGTGCTAAAAAGCGCATGAAAAGAAAGGAGATTACATGCTGCTCTAGCCCAGAAAACCAGCTCCAGCCCAAACGAAGCCTGCAACTGCTTGGAAATAACACTACAAGCAGAGGCGCCAAAAAAACAGGAAGTCCCGCCCTTCATGGGCGTGCCACAACCCTATGTTTCCCTCTAGAGAGAAAAAATTTAAGTGAAACCACCGGAGCCCTCCATTTAAAATAGAATGAGCAAACTAACTCCAGCCCCAGTGCCTGCACCAAACCACTGCCCAAACAAGACTTTATATTCAGAAAAGTCTAACACAGTCCCCACATAAAGGCTCCATTAACCCCTTATGTGCCATAGTGCTAAGATAACCACACTGAGACTCCTTAAATCCCAGAAAAGGTAGCACTTACCTCAAACACTGCCTGGCAGGAAGGCACTTCCCAAGCTTGAGAGGTCATCTCCCTCACATTGGCCTGAAAGATAAAGTCATGCTGAGTCAGAAAGAAACTCAGGCTGAAGGATATAGGGCAGCTGAAAATGGGAGGCGCAGTGAGAATTATGTCCCACAAGTTCCCATATCTCTAAAGCCACCAAAAGCTCTACTTTAGAGACTGATATGGACTACTGCTACACCCCAGAACAAAGTAGCACTCTCTGGCACCACTTTAAAATAACAAACTCTTGATTGAAGAATCTAACCTAACACCTCACTTTACCTCTTCCTAGCACTTCTTAGGGAAGGGAGGAGCTATTTAACAGCTCTGCTGTGGTGCTCTTTGCCTCCTCCTGCTGACCAGGAGGCGATATCCCACAAGTAAGGATGATGATCCGTGGACTCATCGTGTCTTTAAAAAGAAAGATAGATAATCCCTTTCTTACCCATTCCCCAGTTTTGCATAACCAACACAGTTATTATAATACACAATTTACCTCTGTAATTACCTTGTATCTAAGCCTCTCCAATTTCCTCCCCTATTTCAGTTCTTTTGACATAAACGCATTTTAGTGCAGTCAGTGCAGACACCTAGGTAACTTCACGTGCTTGAGCTCAATGTTATCTATGACACACATGAAATAATGCCCTCTAGTGGTGAAAAACTGTCAAAATGCATTCAGATTAGAGGTGGCCTTAAAGGTCTACCTAGGTTTAGCTTTCAACTAAGAATACCAAGAGAACAAAGAAAAATTGGTGGTAAAAGTAAGTTGAAAAGTTGTTTAAAATTACATTCCCTATTTAAATCATGAAAGTTTATTTTGGACTTGACTGTCCCTTTAAACTGAATAGGGAAATAACATGAGTGTGCATGAGGCACGTTCCCTTGCAGGATATCTTTCTTTTTTACATAGAGATGTTCAGGCGATATTTTCTAGTCAGCTTTGTGTGTTAAATCACCTACTGATACAAGACAAAGAAAGGATTGTTCCTAATACTATTAACCTCTCGGCAGGATCTGACACTGTATAACATGGGATATTAATAGAGTAGCTAAAGAAAATTAATATAAACTAAAAGGCAAACCCCTGTTCTAGTTCAGACCTTATTAATTAATGAAAAGTGGCACATAATATCTTCAGGTACTCAACCTAAATTCTGTTATTGGGAATTATTTTAAGCCACAGTATTTGGTATATGTTTCCCTGGGAGACATTTTTAAGACTATAACAGAGGTGTCGAACTTAGTCACACTAAAGTTAAAAGATTAGTCATTGCTGACTTGTGAAGAGAGGATTTCCAGGAGGGGAAAGCTGCTGTAACAAGAAAAAAGGTAAATTTTTAATCAAAATGTCTGCTTTGTAGACTTTGATGAATGAAAGTGCCCCTGTTTTTAATAGTATTTTTAAAAAACGTGCTTTCATTCACCAAAGTTTACCTTCACTTTAAGCCCTAATAAAGTGGCCGGTGAGTGTTTATATATACACACACATAATATTTCTAAACCCAGAATTTCAAAATCCAAAGTATTCTGAAATCCAGACTTTTTATTTAAAGGGATACTAAACCCATTTTTTTTTCATGATTCAGATACAGCAGATACAGCATGCAATTTTAAACAGCTTTCTAAGTTGCTCCTATTATCAATTTTTCTTCGTTAACTTTATTTGAAAAGCAAGAATGTAAGCTTGGGAGCCGGCCCATTCTGAACCTGGGTTGCGCATGCTGATTGGTGGCTATATGTAGCCAAAAATCAGCAAGCGCTATCCAGGGTCTGAACCAAAAATGGTCCGGCTCTTTAGCTTAGATTAGATTCTTGCTTTTCAAATAAAGAGTAAATTAGAAAGTTGCTTAAAATTGCATGCTCTATCTGAATCATGAAAGAACAAAATGTGGGTTTAGTATCTCTAATATTTTGTTAAAAATAAAATGATCAGCATTTACTTTTTTTGTCCACCTGTAAATCACAATCTTCTCTGCCTGTGTCTTTAGTCTGTTTTTTTGTGTTCTAAAATGCAAATGCTAGTCTATATTTATTTAAAAAAAAACAAATATCATCTTTCTGATTACAGTTCTGTAGTATCTTTCTGATATAACGTATCTTTAGATTGCATGTATAAGTTGTATTATGACATGTAAATATTGCCTAATTAAAGTGATTGTAAATTTTGGCTATTGAATCCACACTAGCTATAACTATTCATAAAAAAAGAGGAGCACTTTCATTCATAAAAATATATACCATTTAGTGATCGTAAATATCGTTCCTCCGCCCGCATCTCATACTAAATTTTTGTCTTTAATTATAAATCAGGCTTCGGCCAAAAGTTGGGTGCCCCCTTTGCTGTCCAGCTTGTGGGGCACACAACGATTAGCTGAATCCCGATTTGTCATCAAACACAAAAATCAGATGCGGGCGGTACAGTTACACTCATAATAGCACCATCTAATAAAGTTATAGGGGCTCAAAGATATGAGGTCTCAAGTGTTAGGAAAACAAAAAGGGCAGGCAAAGATACATCTCTAAAGTTCTAAAACTTCTCTAACATGTTGATTGATCATTTGTGCTTTTAACATATATTTTTTTGGATTAAAGCATTGAAACTTTTAATATTAGGATTCTTGGACTCCTGTTTTTCTGCTATTATCTGCCGGTTTCTACCAAAGAACCATTTTTGGAGCAATCACTAGGTACTAGCTTCCAATTGGATGCGTGGGAGTGTTTTTCAAGCCTGTGACACACGCGGTCAGGAGGCCGGTGACGTATGTGCTTTCACCCCCATGTGATTAACCCGGAAACAGAGGGAGGGACACAAGACGAGCGGTGTAGGTGATACCGGAGTGCCTTCCGAGTAAGCTGTGAGAGGACGCCCAGGACCACCGGAGTCGTCTACCCTCATCAGCTCAGAGACAGTGAGTAAGCAAGCCATGTTAGGCTGTTTGATTTTCAACCAAGAGAAAACCTTTCATTACCGCATACTAGCAGTTTGCTCAGACAGCTTCAAGGAGTTTGAATGTATACAGGCTCTACTTTATATGGACATCACTCTACAAGTTTAATTCTTACAACTCACAGCTTTTCACTAGGGGTACGCACAAAGGATTACACAGAGGCATACATCTCTGGTGCAAGAGATATAATATTGTCTTTAAGGCACACACTCTCCACATTAGCTAGTTTTCAAAGTTGGTTCTTCTCCCTATTGTTGATAGAGTTTATCATATAGTAGGGGAACACCAATACTCCATTACTAGCATCCCCCCCCCCCCCATTTATTTACTTATTAGACACAATTTGGCTGTGTCTTAGATGCCTGTCGTGAAGGGACTGTTACAATCATTATAAGTAGTAACAATGGCTGCTCATCAACATGGAAGAACAAACACCTGCATATTATTCCCTCATTCCAGTGATAGAGAGGAACTGTCTACAACAGGACATTGATAAAGTCTTTTCTACAGATCGAACAATTATGACTTTAAATACTTTATTTATGGAAATGGAATCCATTTTGATCAAAGAACACAAGCTCCAATGGGACATTTGGACTCTAGAACGGTATTTTTCCCAACAAATGATACCAAGGGGACTGAGAATTCAGAAGTTTCCCACCTTTGAGACTGACGATAAATATTTTTGTAGATGAATGGAATCAGGCTTTAACTGAATGTTCCTTGAAGTTAATGATGTTGCTTATTGGCTATAAGGCTCATTTGCTCAAATTGCTTAGATTAGACATCACAGAAGACGAGCTTAACAAAAGATGCCAGGATGACACAAAACAACAAGTTATGGAACACAAACATTCCAAATTTATTAGGGACAACTCAGATTATCAAACTAATACAGTTTATGTATGGAATAAACAACAGAGATGTTTGGCTAGGAAACAGCAAAATAGACAGCGAAGTAATAGCCGCAATAGGAAAAACAGGCGATGGAGAAATTATAAGCAAGTCACGTTCATTGACAGTGAGGCAGACTCAGGTGATGATCACCATATTAGTGAGGGAGAATCTGCTTATTTTTCACAGGTACCACACCATCCAGGTATTTTAAAACAATCAGCAAACAGCACATTGGAACAGTCCTATAGATAATACCCTGTTACAATTTATAATAGTCATTATAATAGTTCAGGGACCTATGAGGATTATGTACAACTTGTAGTGCAACCAGCTGTCAAACCTAAGATGTATCAAACTAGACAGGTTTACCAAGAGTATGTACAACCAGTTGTTAAACCTAAAACCTATAAAACTGGGCAGGCATACAAACCCAACAAACTACTTCCGAACACACCAGTACCACCAGGCCCTAAATGTGCCAGTAATAGATCAGTACAATACACACAAGCTATTGAGCAGGTTTTCTTCCCTCCCCTCAGAAGGCCCGGGCAGGGGTATGGGGGCAATCAGAATAGTAGAACTACGGTACCCACATAGAGCAAACAGGTCCCAAAAGAGGTATTAACCTTCAAAGTAATTAACCTGATATCCAATTAACACCCACGCAGGAAAAGGTCCTGAACTATGGATTAGGTTTTTCCCCCACAAGTGACTAACTTGTTTGGGACTATTACAGATTTAAATAGATTGATACGCAATCTTACACTATGCAAACACTTTTATGGCTCAGAACAAAATCAATTTGAAGTAATTAAAGAGACAGCACCTGAAGTACAACCCTTATCCTTTGCCAAACAATGTGACTTAATTAATCTCAATAGTCTCCTAAAGGAAGGTAATACGTCTCCCATAGAAAGAACAAACAAATACATCAGATTCAAGAGGCAGTCATCATTTTACCCCATACAGTCAAGAGGGAATATTTTGGAAAAGTTCTACAAAAGGGTAAAAATAGATTAAATTAACCTTAAAAAAACAAGAAACCAAGCCCACTCCTAACCTGTCATTTAAAGAAAGGGCGGCCCTTAAGTCTCTTCGAATGAATGAGACCTTAGTGGTCAAAGCAGCAGACAAGGGAGGCTCAGTGGTGGTGCAAAACAGGGCAGATTACATTGAGAAGGCCAATAGGCAATTGCTAGATAAAGAGAGCTATACCAAACTTGACCAGAACCCTGTCTGTTTTTTCCAAAAAGAACTCACTAATCTCCTAGATGATGGCTTGGAGAATGGATTCATGGACAGAGAAACGTTTGAGTACCTTTTTGTTAAACACCCTGTTACTCCTTTCACCACCTCCCAAAGGTCCACAAATCTTTGGAGGAGGTGAAGGGTAGGCCTATTGTGAGTGGCATTGGGTCCCTTATGGAAAATTTATCTCAATGGCTTGATGCCATACTACAGCCATTTGCGCTAAAACTGCCTAGCCATTTGAAGGATACTACACACGTGCTAAATGTGCTAGAAAGTGTGGTTTGGAGCCCGGAGTTTGTATGGGTTACTATTGACATGGTCTCTCTATATTCTACAATTCCACACACCCAAGGTATTCAGGCGATACGGTTCTTCCTAAGGGAGCAATCCACTTTCTCTGTACCATTCCAAGAATTTGTGTTGCGGGTGACTCTATTCCTGTTAACACATAATTACTTTGAATTTGAAGGGGAGTTTTTTTTTGCAGAGACGTGGGACAGCCATAGGTTTGAAATTCGCACCATCTTATGCCAACCTATATTTAGGTTGGTGGGAGCTGTCCCACGTCTATGCTCAAGAGAACCCATTCATTAAAGATATTGTCATCTATAATCGCTTTATAGATGACTTCTTATTGGTTTGGAAAGGAGGCAAAGATCACGTTTTAAACTTTGTTAATTGGATCAATGTGAATTAACTAAATCTGACATTTACATTTGAAATCCAACCTTTTGAAATAAATTTTCTGGACATCAATTTGAGAGGCATGTAGGTTGGCAGTATTGTTACCTATGGCTAAAGAAAACCTATATCTGGTAATACATTACTACATGGAAAAAGCTGCCATCCTCTGCATGTACCATATGCGATTGCTAAAGGCCAATTTATACGCCTAAAAAGGAATTGTTCTAACCCAGACTTATTGGAAAGTCAGTCAAAGGTGCTAGTAGAACGCCTCAAACAAAGGGGTTATATGAAATCGGAAATCCAGAAGGCTAGGTGTGAGGTTGAACACATTGATAGGAAATCTCTGTTAACTAAGAGTAACAATAAAACAGCACAACATGAAGGGGTAATATTTGTGATGAGCTACAGTGCACAATACAAACAAGTTTGCAGCATCATATGCAAACACCTTGGTCTACTAAAAGCAGATGATAAACTAACAAACACAATTGACAATGGGCTTAGGTGCTCATATAGACGGGCGTGCACTCTGGGTAATATTTTATCTCCTTCCCGACTGAGAACTAGACCCAGAGAAAACAGCTCTTGGATTGCACACAGGGGCATGTTTAAATGTGGACATAATAAATGCAAACCTTGTGACTATGTTGAGGTAACGTCCACATTTATATCAACAGTCAACCATACAACACATGAGATAGAGAGATGTCTCAACTGTTCATCTAGTAACGTGGTCTATATGATACAATGTATCCAGTGTCAAGTTCAGTATATAGGACTCACTACTAGAGACATCAGATCACGTATACGGGAACACTTTAGCTCTATTAATGTGGGTAAGGCTACCACTCCTATTGTCCAACATTTCTCCATCAAACATAACAAAAGTCTGTCAACGTTCAGATGGAAAGCTATCAAACAAGTGGATACCCCCAAAAGAGGTGGTTACAAAGAGAAACTCATGTACAAAAGGGAGATGTACTGGATTTTTCATTTGGAAACCAGATACCCAGGGAGCCTAAATTCCCAATATGACTTAATATACTACTGGGAAGGGGGAGGAGCTGACCATCATGGAAGCAAGACGCTTGTTTCAGGAGCTCCAGCTCCATATAATAATTTTATAGGTTCTTTTACCTATCTTTATACTTTTTCTTGCCTATTCCAGAGAACGATATGATATATCATCACCCTATTGATTTTTGAGACCTATAAAGGGACAGCTACTCTATCTGACATAACTTACACTAGCCGAATCACATTCGCCTATGATAACTACAGCATGTGTGGAGACATGGCCACGTATATCCTAAATCGGCTTACTAAATGGCTAGATAATTGTGAAGAGACACTTCTGGGCGCAGTAGCTGAAGCTTTCAACTTATCCACTACACATAATACCCCTCTGGATGACCAAGCAGCTTGTGAATGGCGGTGTGACACTGCAGAGGGAGAAACGGAGCATCGACAGCCGCCATCTTCATTAATGAGATCGGAACCCTCTGCACCGCATAGTGACATAACAAAATGTAGGGACAACTCCATACCAGACTCTGACAAGGGCCTGAACGTAAACGGTAAGCAATTACCTCCGCACTTGGAGGGGACAATCTCAAAGGTAGCAACACAGATGACGTCGCTTCAATATATGGGAGGTTATACATGGCCAAATGTACCGTTTACAGCCCTCTTCCGTCAGGTACTATACCGCAGCTCCCCTTGGACACACGCACTATCTAGAGGTTTGGAATGTTATCTTTTACCCGTCTCTAACAGAAGAGGAGTAGGTTAATTGTGATTTACATAAAGGAGCCTACTTCATGGCCTGCCGGTCAGGTTGCATACGAATTTAACTGTTTTCTGCTCCCAATATTATGTCTCCAAGACTGATGTAAAACCATTATGCTGAACGTTATCAAACTGCAGCTTCTCTTATACTAATTTAGACGTTTCAAAGTTTTTAAAACAAAGTTAATATATAAGCATGTACCCATACAATATATCATCGCTGCTGAGTATAGAACTGTAATAATTATGGGTCCTCCATATAAAATGCTATTTAGCAATGACTACTGGACGCCTCAATTATCATTTAACACAGAACATTTGCCTCGTGTTAGACTGATCCTAGATGAAGGCGAACTATACACAATATGGGACGGCTGCCATATATACCTGCCTACAACCCTCACCACTTATGTTGGAGCCGGTATAGACTAAACAAACTCTGGGGTTTATGCTGACGTGGATGCCATATATATGATTTTATCTAGTTATATATAGAATAATAGGGAAGATTGTATTTCACTTGTGTTGTGTTTATCAGTACTGCTCAGTCTACCTGATAATATAGGATACACTTAACTGCATATATTACATAATAAGGTGTGTTGCATACTACTGCATATATACTAATGTGCTTTGATCTTAACATAATACCCTCTTACATGGTATACATATCCTCTCTGACGCAACCTACGTTAATACATTGTTTACTATGTTTATATGCATGGGTATTGTATACCACAGGAGGTTTCATTGTTAACTCTATGTTTATAGTATAGCGGGCTAAATGTTTATGTGATATTTTAGGTTACAGCTTTTAGTGTAACTTAACATGATAACGTGGTTAGCACAATACAATACGATTATTTTCGTTTGCTGGTCTGTTGGAGTACACTATGCGTGACCAGAGACCCAGTTTGGGGTTACAGTATTTTATTTCCAAATAGTATGTTGGAAGTCTCCGGTACGTTGCTTTTTACATAATGTTCACAACCAGTTGCCTGGGTATAGGGCCCATACCCAGAAGAAAAGACCGGAGGCTAATTTATTGTTCATAATTAGCTGGTTTACAATAATTTAATGCTACCCTCCGCTGCATAATTAACACTGAGAATTTCTCCCAAAAGTTGGGTAATATATCTGGTGATAAAGTGTAGTATTCTCCACTAGAGGGATAGTTCAGTTATAGTTAGACTCCTGCTGCAGACTTCACTTAAAGATATATGCTGCTAAGCTTTATAGCCTGAGCTACCTCCTATTTCCATGGTTTGTATACTGTTTAGGGTATAGAGGATCGATGACTGGGAACACCTATGCATTCTGATCGACATATGTGACAAGGCAGTGGTTACAACTCTTCGTTTTATGCCTCTTGGATTCTATTCTCCTATTCCGTGAGACATATTCAAGCATGGGGTCGATATACTTACGCCAGTACATAGGTTTTTATTTCATATAATATCCCCTGGTTTATGGTTTATAGGCCTATCAGCTCCCATAATATTTTACAACTGACGGTATCTCCCCTCACCCTTTCCCGCTCTCTACTTGAGAGCGGGTCACATCCACTCCCCCTTACCCGTCTGTGTCCGGTGGTGACAACAACCCCTGAGGGGGGATACTACATAAATTCTACATGAGTCCTCCTGCCAGATAGATCCCAAGGTGATATACTTTTTATTGATCCGGTCCTAAACTTATATTTGGTTATTTGTCCTCACAGCCTAACTCTATCATATTTCATTCTTGTTCTTTCCTCCCCCCCCCCCCCCCCCTGCCCTTGAGCCTACTTCGTAGGTATAGGAAAATGCATCCTATAGAAAAGTTCGTTTTCACTTTGCATGACAACCGCCTAACTCACTCATCATCATTGATTCCTTTACTGATCTTAACAATGCTATGATATTAAATGTACTCAGTTGTTTGCTCAATGGTTTTTCTTTAAATAATAAGGATACGTTGATGGGTGTATCACGTTTGTTTTCAAAAGACTGACATATTATTCATGATGGTTGACATTTATTGTGTATTTAGTGTTGTAATCCAGCGATCCTGACAATACTATTCCCAAGCTCTTATGTTTTTAGTCTTCTTGGTCCGAGAGTGACCAATCTTTTCACTGGGAAATAGTCTGATATAGATATAAAAAAAGAGGTTGATTGTTGTTCATATAAGTTTATATTTCTTCACAAGGTGCACTTATACCTAACGTCAATATGCATATCATTATACCATATGGTGTTGAAGATGTAAGGTTATCATTTTTGACCATCTTTATGTTAAACTTGTAACTACTGATCTAAGTGTGAATACTTTTATGTATATTATGGACTCTATTGACAGTCCTGTAACTGTATGAACATACGTTTATGTCCATGATTACAATGTCATCTTACCCGTGTCTATATGTTTACAACCTCAATAAAAATATATTAAAAAAAAAAAAAAAAATACTACTGGGATTAGGCTGTCTCCTAAATTCTAACAAGTAAGCGAGTTTAACAGTACACATATGTATGTATCTTTTTAATCTAACCTACCCTTTATAGGCACTATGCCCCAAATAGTAACCTGTGTCATATAATAAGAAAACATCTGTTCCAACAATAAACTATTTATTGTAATAGAGGCATCCTATCACAGGGTACTTTATAATACACTAATCACTTTATTCATATTTTCCATTTAATTCATTTGAAATATATTTTGTTATTTTTATAATAATTACTATACAGAATATAGAATAGCAGTTCAATTGTATGTCAAAGAGCAGGTGCTCCTGCTGTCTTACTCACAGTGGACACGGAGTGTCATACATTTGTGTTTATTATCAAAGGGTTACTTTTGGATAGCATGGTACTAACACTCAATTAGTTCAATTTGCTTAGCAATTGTCTACTTGTAGACAATGCACACTTATGTATACCCAATTTCTTTGGTAACATTTATATAACTTGAACATCCGTAGCTATTAGACCATTTAGCATAGGATCTTTACGATTTATGTACATTTTTGTTACAAGTGGTGTAGCTTATAAATGCACATCAGTTTTTATTATGATCATGTTATTATTACTCTTGTATTCAGTCATGTTAATTCTAAAACGTTGTCTAATAGAAATGTTGTATAGACTATAGTATGTATCCGCATATGCTATGTACATTATAGGGTTAAAACGGCCAATAATGTTTTAGACCAATCACAGTTAAGTAAGTGCTTTTTAAATTCACAGCTGTGTATGTTTAGAATGAGCTATGACTAAGGCTACGGCCGAAACACGTAAGCTTATTAATTTAGGCGCTTATAACCCACTTCTACTTCTCTACCATGTTGATTGATCGTTTGAGCTTTTAACGTATATTTTTTTGGATTAAAGCTTTGGAACTTTTAACATTTGGATTCTTGGACTCCTGTTTTTCTTCTATATATGTATGTATCCATAAATGTCTATATATATGTGTACATATGTATTTATATGTGTATATACTGTATGTATTTATGACACACACACATAGCCTGAGGAAGGAGTGAATGCTCCGAAAACGTTCACATTAAAGTTTGCTGTGAGTTAAACTCAGAAAGTGCAATCATTGGACTGTGTTATTTGGAATCTGTTGCACCCTGGTCCTTATTTCAAAAGTGAGTGAGAGTGCGCTTTTCATCTTCATTTGATTTATACACACACACATATATACATATATGTATAAATATATTGACATATATATAAGTGCATAGGAGTCCTTAAACTGTGTACTTACTGTAAATATTTTACATTCCAATGTTCTGCATATAGCAGAATATGTTCTAAGTATTTGTAAATAGATATTCTCATAAATGTCTGTATATATATATATTATTATATTTATTAGGCAACTTCCTTTCCTTTGGCAAAATGGGTCAAAAGAAGGACTTGACAGGCTCAGAAAAGTCAAAAATGAGATATCTTGCAGAGGGATGCAGCACTCTTAAAATTGCAAAGCTTCTGAAGCGTGATCATCGAACAATCAAGTGTTTCATTCAAAATAGTCAACAGGGTCGCAAGAAGCGTGTGGAAAAACCAAGGCGCAAAATAACTGCCCATGAACTGAGAAAAGTCAAGCGTGCAGCTGCCAAGATGCCACTTGCCACCAGTTTGGCCATATTTCAGAGCTGCAACATCACTGGAGTGCCCAAAAGCACAAGGTGTGCAATACTCAGAGACATGGCCAAGGTAAGAAAGGCTGAAAGACGACCACCACTGAACAAGACACACAAGCTGAAACGTCAAGACTGGGCCAAGAAATATCTCAAGACTGATTTTTCTAAGGTTTTATGGACTGATGAAATGAGAGTGAGTCTTGATGGGCCAGATGGATGGGCCCGTGGCTGGATTGGTAAAGGGCAGAGAGCTCCAGTCCGACTCAGACGCCAGCAAGGTGGAGGTGGAGTACTAGTTTGGGCTGGTATCATCAAAGATGAGCTTGTGGGGCCTTTTCGGGTTGAGGATGGAGTCAAGCTCAACTCCCAGTCCTAATGCCAGTTTCTGGAAGACACCTTCTTCAAGCAGTGGTACAGGAAGAAGTCTGCATCCTTCAAGAAAAACATGATTTTCATGCAGGACAATGCTCCATCACACGCGTCCAAGTAATCCACAGCGTGGCTGGCAAGAAAGGGTATAAAAGAAGAAAATCTAATGACATGGCCTCCTTGTTCACCTGATCTGAACCCCATTGAGAACCTGTGGTCCATCATCAAATGTGAGATTTACAAGGAGGGAAAACAGTACACCTCTCTGAACAGTGTCTGGGAGGCTGTGGTTGCTGCTGCACGCAATGTTGATGGTGAACAGATCAAAACACTGACAGAATCCATGGATGGCAGGCTTTTGAGTGTCCTTGTAAAAAAAGGTGGCTATATTGGTCACTGGTTTGTTTTTGTTTTGTTTTTGAATGTCAGAAATGTATATTTGTGAATGTTGAGATGTTATATTGGTTTCACTGGTAAAAATAAATAATTGAAATGGGTATATATTTGTTTTTTGTTAAGTTGCCTAATAATTATGCACAGTAATAGTCACCTGCACACACAGATATCCCCCTAAAATAGCTAAAACTAAAAACAAACTAAAAACTACTTCCAAAAATTTTCAGCTTTGATATTAATGAATTTTTTGGGTTCATTGAGAACATGGTTGTTGTTCAATAATAAAATGAATCCTCAAAAATACAACTTGCCTAATAATTCTGCACTCCCTATATATATATATATATATATATATATATATATATATATATATATATTACTAAAATACAATCATAGATATAGATATATATGCCATGTTAGTGCACATGAGAATATGCAATCGGGTTTGCGAACGAGTTGGGTGTTAATTTTTTTCTTTTCTTCACTTTTTTTGCTTCATTGACTTTTATGGGGGAATAGGTTATCGTGCACACAATATTGTAAGTTCAGCTTTTTATGTCGGGTTAATGCGAGAGCGATATATTTTTACTTTCAACTTGTAATACCAGCGCAACCCAATGCATGCAAAATGTTTACTTATGTGTGGTTACATATACATTCAACATTTTCATATAATATGATCAAACTCCTACTGTTTATATCTTTATATTTTAATAGGCATTGTTACAGTATGTACATGTTTGATGGCAACAATGTAGGTCAATGTTGGGGCTGTAGCCCATAGGACTCAAAAGACATATTACGCCATGACTAATGTGAACTAATTCAAGCTATTATTAGCTTACTTCCTCCTACTGTATGTCTAACTATGCTGTACAAGTTTATACAACTTACATGCTTCTTGTATACTGTTCTTTTTATCATAAAGTTGTGTATAATGAAAATTCAATAAAAATTTAAATTACACAAAAATGCAACACGTGAGAAACAACATAAAGTGGCCGTGTGGCATAGATTCAACAAGGTGTTGGAAACATTCCTCAGACATTTTGGTCCATATTGACATGATAGCATCCCCCAGTTGTTGCAGATTTGTCGGCTGCACTTCCATGATGCAAATCTCCCGTTCTACCACATTCCAAAAGGTGCTCTATTGGATTGAGATCTGGTGACTGTGGAGGCCATTGGAGTACAGTGAACTCATTGTCATGTTCAAGAAAACCAGTTTTAGATTATTTGAGCTTTGTGATATTCTGCATTATCCTGCTGGAAGTAGCCATCAGAAGATGGGTACACTGTAGTCATAAAGGAATGGACATGGTCAGCAACAATACTCAGGTAGGCTGTGGCTTTTAAACAATGCTAAATTGTTACTAAGGGGCCCAAAGTGTGCCAAGAAAATATCCCCCACACCATTAAACCACCACCACCAGCCTGAACCGTTGATACAAGGCAGGATGGATCCATGCTTTCATGTTGTTTGCACCAAATTCAGACCCTACCATCTGAATGTCGTAGCTGAAATCGAGACTCACCAGACCAGGCAACGTTTTTCCAATCTTCTTTAGTCCAATTTTGGTGAGCCTGTGCGAATTGTAGCCTCAGTTTCCTGTTCTTAGCCGACAGGAGTGGCACCAGGTGTGGTCTTCTGCTGCTGTAGCCCATCTGCATCAAGGTTTGACGTGTTGTGCGTTCAGAGATGGTATTCTGCATACCTTGGTTATAGCAAATGGTTATTTGAGTTACCGTTGCCTTTCTATCATCTCGAACCAGTGTGCCCATCCTCCTCTGATCTCATCAAGGCATTTTCGTCCACAAAACTGCCGCTCACTGGCTATTTTCAATTTATAGAACTATTCTCTGTAAACCCTAGAGATGGTTGTGTGTAAAAATCCCAGTAGATCAGTAGTTTTCTAAATACAACCATGCCACGTACAAAGTCACTTAAATCCCCTTTCTTCCCATTCTGAAGCTCGGTTTGAACTTCAGAAAGTCGTCTTCACCACATCTAGATGCCTAAATGCATTGAATTGCTGCCATATGATTGGCTGATTAGCAATTTGTGTTACCAAGCAATTGAACAGGTGTACCTAATAAAGTGGTCAGTGAGTATGTGTATGTATATACATACAGTATCTCACAAAAGTGAGTACACCCCTCACATTTTTGTAAATATTGTATTATATATCTTTTCATGTGACAACACTGAAGAAATAACACTTTGCTACAATGTAAAGTAGTGAGTGTGCAGCCTGTATAACAGTGTAAAGTTGTTGTCTCCTCAAAATAACTCAACACACAGCCATTAATGTCTAAGCAGTTGGCAACAAAAGTAAGTACACCCCTAAATGGAAATGTCGAAATTGGGCCCAAAGGGTCAATATTTTGTGTGGCCACCTTTATTTTCCAGCACTGCCTTAACCCTCTTGGGCATGGAGTTCACCAGAGCTTCACAGGTTGCCACTGGAGTCCTCTTCCACTCCTCCCTGACAACATCACGGAGCTGGTGGATGTTAGAGACCTTGTGCTTCCCCACCTTCCATTTGAGGCAGTGGTCATCTTAGAGGTGTGTTTGGGGTGGTTATCATGTTGGAATACTGTGGAGGGGATCATGCTCAGCTTCAGTATGTCACAGTACATGTTCCCTCAATGAACTGTAGCTTCCCAGTGCCAGCAGCACTCATGCAGGCCCAGACCATGACACTCCCACCACCATGCTTGACTGTAGGCAAGACACACTTGTCTTTGTACTCCTCATCTGGTTGCCGCCACACACGCTTGACACCATCTGAACCAAATAAGTTTATCTTGGTCTCAGGACATGGTTCCAGTAATCTGCTTGTCTTCAGCAAACTGTTGGCGGGATTTCTTGTGCATCATCTTTAGAAGAGGCTTCCTTCTGAGACGACAGCCATGCAGAGCAATTTGATGCAGTGCGTGGCGTATGGTCTGAGCACTGACAGGCTGACCCCCCCCCCACCCCTTCAACTTCTGAAGCAATGCTGGCACCACTTATACGTCTATTTTTTACCAAAGACAACCTTTGGATAAGATGCTTAGCACATGCACTAAACTTCTTTGGTCGACTATGGCGAGGCCTGTTCTGAGTGGAACCTATCCTGTGAAACCGCTGTATGGTCTTGCCCACTGTGCTGCAGCTCAGTTTCAGGGTCTTGGCAATATTCTTATAGCCTAGGCCATCTTTATGTAGAGCAACAATTCTTTTTTTCAGATCCTCAGAGAGTTCTTTGCCATGAAGTGCCATGTTGAACTTCCAGTGACCAGTATGAGAGTGTGAGAGCGAAAACACCAAATTTAACACACCTGCTCCCCATTCACACCTGAGACCTTGTAATACTAATGAGTCACATGACACCAGGGAGGGAAAATGGCTAATAGGGGTGTACTCACTATTGTTGCAAACGGTTTAGTCATTAATGGCTGTGTGTTGAGTTATTTTGAGGGGACAGCAATTTTACAGTTATATAGGCTGTACACTCACTGCTTTACATTGTAGCAAAGTGTAATTTCTTCAGTGTTGTCACATGAAAAGATAAGATAGTATTGTGAGATACTGTGTATATATATATATATATATATATATACACACATATATATATATATATATATATATATACACACACACACACACACACAATTGTATGCAAAAGTTTAAGCACCCTTGACAATTTCCATGATTTTCATTTATAAATAATTGGGTGTTTGGATCAACAATTTCATTTTGATCAATCAAATAACTGAAGGACACAGTAATATTTCAGTAGTGAAATTAGGTTTATTGGATTAACAGAAAATGTGCAATATGCATCCAAACGAAATTAGACAGGTGCATACATTTGTCACCCTTATCATTTTGTTTATTTGAATATGTGTAACTACCTAGCACTGATTAATTGGAACACGCAATTGGTTTAGTGAGCCCATTAAGCCTTGAACTTCATAGACAGGTGCATCCAATTATGAGAAAAGGTATTTAAGCTGGCCAAATGCAAGTTGTTGTTCTCTTTAACTCTCCTCTGAAGAGTGGCAAAATGGGGGCCTCAAAACAACTCTCAAATGACCTGAAAACAAAGATTGTTCAACATTATGGTTTAGGGGAAGGCTATAAAAAGCTATCGCAGAGATTTAAGCTGTCAGTGTCCACTGTGAGGAACATAGTGAGGAAATGGAAGACCACAGGTACAGTTCTTGTTAAGGCCAGAAGTGGCAGGCCAAGTAAAATATTGGAGAGGCAAAGGCAAATGATGGTGAGAACGGTCAAAACAGCCCACAGACCACCTCCAAAGACCTACAATCATCATCTTGCTGCAGATGGTGTCAATGTACATTGTTCAACAATTCAGGGCACTTTGCACAAGGAGAAGCTGTATGGGAGAGTAATGCGGAAGAAGCCTTTTCTGCACACACGCCACAAACGGAGTCGCTTGAGGTATGCAAATGCACATTTGGACAAGCCAGCTTCATTTTGGAAGAAGGTGCTGTGGACTGATGAAACAAAGATTGAGTTATTTGGTCATAACAAGGGGTGTTATGCATGGTGGCAAAAGAACACAGCTTTCCAAGACAAACACTTGCTACCCACAGTAACATTTGGTGGATGTTCCATCATGCTGTGGGGCTGTGTGGCTAGTGCCGGTACTGGGAATCTTGTTAAAGTTGAGGGTCGCATGGATTCCACTCAATATCAGCAGATACTTGAGAATAATTTTGAGGAACCAGTCACAAAGTTGAATTTACGCCGGGGCTGGATATTTCAGCAAGACAACGACCAAAAACACTGCCCAAAATCTACTCTGGCATTTACGCAGAGAAACAAGTACAATGTTCTGGAATGGCCATTCCAGTCCCCAGACCTGAATATCATTGAAAATCTGTGGAGTTATGTGAAACGGGATGTCCATGCTCGGCAACCATCAAACCTAACTGAACTGGAGATGTTTTGCAAGGAGGAATGGTCTAAAATACCTTAATCCAGAATCCAGACACTCATTACAGGCTATAGGAAGCGTCTAGAGGCTGTTATTTCTGCTAACGGAGGCTCTACTAAATATTGATGCAATATTTCTGTTGGGGTGCCCAAATTTATGCACCTGTCTAATTTAGTTTGGATGCATATTGCATATTTTCTGTTAATCAAATAAACCTCATTTCACTACTGAAATATTACTGTGTCCTTAAGTTATTTGATAGATCAAAATGAAATATATATATATACATACATACATACTTACCTGATATATTAATTTCTTTCATGGTGGTGAGAGAACACAAGCCATTACTCCTGGGATTCAACTCCAGGCCACAAGAAGAAGCAAAGATTTGTGAAACTCAAAGAGCACTCTATCCCTCCCACCTCTCTAGTAAGCCAGTCTGACCTATAGCCAAGTAAGAAGTAGAATGGTAGAATAGGACAGAATAAAAATTAACTGATTTGAATAAAATTGGGTAGGTCTCATGTACTCCTGCCGCCTTGAAAGATATTCATTTATCATCAGGTAAGCATAGATTCTGTTTTCTTTCATAAGGTGGTGAGAGTCCATGAGCCATTTATCCTACTAATACCCAAGCTGTGGAGTCGAATCATTTGGGCGGGACCAAAAAATTTTTTGAAAGGCAGGCACCCAATTTCCAGACACTGCTGCATGGACAAACTTCCCAACCAAAGAAGAAGTAAAAACATCAAAGTGGAGAATTTAGTAAAGGTATGTAAGGATGACCATGTTGCTGCCATGCAAATTTTTGAAAACCCAGTGAAAACAAATTTAGTTGAATGGGCTGTAATGCAATTTGGGGGAAAACTTTCACTCCTCCAAGTAAGCCTTATGAATCAAGAGTTTTAGCCAAGAAGCTAAAGTAAAGGTTGTGGCCTTCTGGCCTTTGTGTGAACCTGAGAAATGAAAAACAAACTAGAGGATTCTCTAAAACTTAATAATGTGAAAAAGGATGAAGGCGCCTAATTGCAATGCGTGATAAAAATAAAAAATGCCTTTAAATACAGAAAAGGGTGTATATCTCAAATCTTAAATATGAGTATATAATTATATATGTGATATGATCGTGTAAAAGTATCCAGCAACAATGAATGGCTGTAATTGTATAACTATAAAATCACAGTGAGTAAAAACATATGTACATAATAATGAAAATAAAATAGTGCTGAAATTATATAGCGTGATACATACAAAGGCACTCCAGGGAACTACAGTTCATATAAGTAGTACCCATACAATATCCAGGAAATAGAAATATCTCCAAAAGTCCACTTGGTTGCGGGATGTGCTGCAGCAAACACTCCTTCCAAAACTGATAGGCACCAGCGTCGATCTGCAGATATATGGAAGATAAAAAAGGAGGCGCCACTATAGTGTGAGATCGTAGGTAACAGTAACCCCCACACACAATACAGAATCACTTACTAGAGAAAGAGCACTTGAGAAGTGCCACAGATGCAGACTGAACCATTAAAAGCTGTCCAGCGAGCTTAACCTCACGAATATAGAGCCAGAAGACCTGCTTCAGAATCCCAATCTGGTAGAGGAATCAGCGAGTAGAACCTCACAGATTTGAGCCGACACACTTGCTTAAAAAACCCCAATGCTGGAAATGCAATCAGTTGGCTTTGGTAGTAAGCTCACAGCCACTTGGGAAATGTTCATGGGAAATAGGCAAAGTAGGTTAAAAGCAAAAATAGAAACTTCGTGATGACAAAAACAGAATTTATGCTTACATGATAAATTACTTTCTCTTGCGGTGTATCCAGTCCACGGATTCATCCTTTACTTCTGAGATATTCTCATTCCCTACAGGAAGTGGCAAAGAGAGCACACAGCAGAGCTGTCCGTATAGCTCCCCCTCTAGCTCCACCCCCCAGTCATTCGACCAAAGGTTAGGAAGAAAAAGGAGAAACCATAGGGTGCAGTGGTGATTGTAGTTTAAACAAAAAAAATTTACCTGACTTAATTGCCATGGCGGGCCGTGGACTGGATACACCGCAAGAGAAAGTAATTTATCAGGTAAGCATAAATTCTGTTTTCTCTTGCAAGGTGTATCCAGTCCACGGATTCATCCTTTACTTGTGGGATACCAATACCAAAGCTTTAGGACACGGATGAAGGGAGGGAACAAGACAGGTACCCTAAACAGAAGGCAGCACTGCTTGCAAAACCCTTCTCCCAAAAATAGCCTCCGAAGAAGCAAAAGTATCGAATTTGTAAAATTTGGCAAAAGTATGCAGTGAAGACCAAGTCGCTGCCTTACAAATCTGTCCAACAGAAGCCTCATTCCTAAAGCCCATGTGGAAGCCACTGCTCTGGTAGAATGAGCAGTAATTCTTTCAGGAGGCTAAACGGATGATGCTTTTCAGCCAAAAGGAAAGAGAGCTAGCAGTCGCTTTCTGACCTCTCCTCCTACCAGAATAGATAACGAACAAGGAAGATGTTTGTCTGAAATCCTTAGTTGCTTGCAAATAGAACTTTAGAGCACGAACTACATCAAGATTGTGCAACAGACGTTCCTTCTTCGAAGCAGGATTGGGGCACAGAGAAGGAACAACAATTTCCTGGTTAATATTCTTGTTAGAAACCACTTTAGGAAGAAAACCAGGTTTAGTACGCAAAACTACCTTAATCTGTATGGAACACCAGGTAAGGTGAATCACACTGTAAGGCAGATAATTCTGAGACTCTTCGAGCAGAAGAGATAGCTACCAAAAACAAAACTTTCCAAGATAACAACTTAATATCTACGGAATGTAAAGGTTCAAACGGAACCCCTTGAAGAACTGAAAGAACTAGATTTAGACTCCATGGCGGAGCCACAGGTTTATAGACAGGCTTGATTCTGACTAAAGCCTGTGCAAACGCTTGAACGTCTGGTAACTCTGCCAGACGCTTGTGTAAAAGGATAGACAGAGCAGATATCTGTCCCTTTAAAGAACTAGCCGACAATCCTTTCTCCAATCCGTCTTGGAGAAAGGACAATATCCTGTGAATCCTAATCTTACTCCATGAGTAACCCTTGGATTCACACCAACAAAGATATTTCCGCCATATCTTATGGTAGATTTTCCTGGTGACAGGCTTTCTAGCCTGAATCAGAGTATCTATAACTGACTCAGAGAAACCACGCTTTGATAGAATTAAGCGTTCAATCTAACACCACATTCACTTTACCCTCCCGTAGAGAGACCCTAGTGCTTAGAGCCAGCAAAGAGAATGACTGGGGGGTGGAGCTAGAGGGGGAGCTATATGGACAGCTCTGCTGTGTGCTCTCTTTGTCACTTCCTGTAGGGAATGAGAATATCCCACAAGTAAAGGATGAATCCGTGGACTGGATACACCTTGCAAGAGAAAAAGTTAAAATGTAACAATCAAGTTTATTATAACCCAATACACTACGCGTTTCCTGGTCACAACAACCGTTTCATCAGGTGTATACATCATACACCTGATGAAACGGTTGTTGTGAAAGGGAAACGCGTAGTGTATTGGGTTATAATAAACTTGATTGTTACATTTTAACCTTTTTGTCATCACGAAGTTTCTATTTTTGCTTTTAACCTACTTTGCCGATTTCCCACGAACATTTCCCAAGTGGCTGTGAGCTTACTACCAAAGCCAACTGTTTGCATTTCCAGCATTGGGGTTTTTTAAGCAAAATCTGTGAGGTTCTACTCGCTGATTCCTCTACCAGTTTGGGATTCTGAAACAGGTCTTCTGGCTCTATATTCGTGAGGATAAGCTCGCTGGACAGCTTTTAATGGTTCAGTCTGCATCTTTGGCACTTCTCAAGTGCTCTTTCTCTAGTAAGCGATTCAGTATTGTGTGTGGGGGTTACTGTTACCTACAATCTCACACTATTGTGGCGCCTCCTTTTTTGTCTTCCATATTGTCTAAAACTTGTAGTAGAATTTTAACCCCTTGCCATTGCGATGCATATATACACACACATGTCATGCAGTATTTTGCATATTGTACCGCACAATGTGTGTATATATATATATATATATATATATATATATATATATATATATATATATATGTATT